>NW_026779436.1:7500-103000 GCF_030144855.1 Hypanus sabinus
GCCTTCCACAATCGTTCTCACTCTTTCTCCATCTCTCTCACACTCTGTATCTCCCTGCGTTCCACAATCGTTCTCACTCTTTCTCCATCTCTCACACTGTTTCTCCCTGCCTTCCACAATCGTTCTCACTCCATCTCCATCACTCTCACACTCTGTTTCTCCCTGCCTTCCACAATCGTTCTCACTCTTTCTCCATCTCTCTCACTCTGTTTCTCCCTGCCTTCCACAATCGTTCTCACTCTTTCTCCATCTCTCTCACACTGTTTCTCCCTGCCTTCCACAATCGTTCTCACTCTTTCTCCATCTCTCACACTCTGTTTCTCCCTGCCTTCCACAAACGTTCTCACTCTTTCTCCATCTCTCACACTCTGTTTCTCCCTGCCTTCCACAGTCGTTCTCACTCTTTCTCCATCTCTCTCACACTGTATCTCCCTGCCTTCCACAATCGTTCTCACTCTTTCTCCATCTCTCACACTCTGTTTCTCCCTGCCTTACACAATCGTTCTCACTCTTTCTCCATCTCTCTCACTCTGTTTCTCCCTGCCTTCCACAATCGTTATTACTCTTTCTCCATCTCTTACACTCTGTTTCTCCCTGCCTTCCACAATCGTTCTCACTCTTTCTCCATCTCTCACACTCTGTATCTCCCTGCGTTCCACAATCGTTCTTACTCTTTCTCCATCTCTTACACTCTGTTCTTCCTGCCTTCCACAATCGTTCTCACTCTTTCTCCATCTCTCACACTCTGTATCTCCCTGCGTTCCACAATCGTTCTCACTCTTTCTCCATCTCTCTCATTCTGTTTCTCCCTGCCTTCCACAATCGTTCTCACTCTTTCTCCATCTCTCACACTCTGTATCTCCCTGCGTTCCACAATCGTTCTCACTCTTTCTCCATCTCTCTCACTCTGTTTCTCCCTGCCTTCCACAATCGTTCTCACTCTTTCTCCATCTCTCTCACAATGTATCTCCCTGCCTTCCACAATCGTTCTCACTCTTTCTCCATCTCTCACACTCTGTATCTCCCTGCGTTCCACAATCGTTCTCACTCTTTCTCCATCTCTCTCACTCTGTTTCTCCCTGCCTTCCACAATCGTTCTCACTCCATCTCCATCTCTCTCACACTCTGTATCTCCCTGCGTTCCACAATCGTTCTCACTCTTTCTCCATCTCTCTCACTCTGTTTCTCCCTGCCTTCCACAATCGTTCTCACTCTTTCTCCATCTCTCTCACACTGTTTCTCCCTGCGTTCCACAATCGTTCTCACTCTTTCTCCATCTCTCTCACTCTGTTTCTCCCTGCCTTCCACAATCGTTCTCACTCTTTCTCCATCTCTCACACTCTGTTTCTCCCTGCCTTCCACAATCGTTCTCACTCTTTCTCCATCTCTCACACTCTGTTTCTCCCTGCCTTCCACAATCGTTCTCACTCTTTCTCCATCTCTCTCACACTGTATCTCCCTGCCTTCCACAATCGTTCTCACTCTTTCTCCATCTCTCTCACTCTGTTTCTCCCTGCCTTCCACAATCGTTCTCACTCTTTCTCCATCTCTCACACTCTGTTTCTCCCTGCCTTACACAATCGTTCTCACTCTTTCTCCATCTCTCTCACTCTGTTTCTCCCTGCCTTCCACAATCGTTCTCACTCTTTCTCCATCTCTCTCACACTGTTTCTCCCTGCCTTCCACAATCGTTCTCACTCTTTCTCCATCTCTCTCACTCTGTTTCTCCCTGCCTTCCACAATCGTTCTCACTCTTTCTCCATCTCTCTCACACTGTTTCTCCCTGCCTTCCACAATCGTTCTCACTCTTTCTCCATCTCTCACACTCTGTTTCTCCCTGCCTTCCACAAACGTTCTCACTCTTTCTCCATCTCTCACACTCTGTTTCTCCCTGCCTTCCACAGTCGTTCTCACTCTTTCTCCATCTCTCTCACACTGTATCTACCTGCCTTCCACAATCGTTCTCACTCTTTCTCCATCTCTCACACTCTGTTTCTCCCTGCCTTACACAATCGTTCTCACTCTTTCTCCATCTCTCTCACTCTGTTTCTCCCTGCCTTCCACAATCGTTCTTACTCTTTCTCCATCTCTTACACTCTGTTTCTCCCTGCCTTCCACAATCGTTCTCACTCTTTCTCCATCTCTCACACTCTGTATCTCCCTGCGTTCCACAATCGTTCTTACTCTTTCTCCATCTCTTACACTCTGTTTCTCCCTGCCTTCCACAATCGTTCTCACTCTTTCTCCATCTCTCACACTCTGTATCTCCCTGCGTTCCACAATCGTTCTCACTCTTTCTCCATCTCTCTCATTCTGTTTCTCCCTGCCTTCCACAATCGTTCTCACTCTTTCTCCATCTCTCACACTCTGTATCTCCCTGCGTTCCACAATCGTTCTCACTCTTTCTCCATCTCTCTCACTCTGTTTCTCCCTGCCTTCCACAATCGTTCTCACTCTTTCTCCATCTCTCTCACAATGTATCTCCCTGCCTTCCACAATCGTTCTCACTCTTTCTCCATCTCTCACACTCTGTATCTCCCTGCGTTCCACAATCGTTCTCACTCTTTCTCCATCTCTCTCACTCTGTTTCTCCCTGCCTTCCACAATCGTTCTCACTCCATCTCCATCTCTCTCACACTCTGTATCTCCCTGCGTTCCACAATCGTTCTCACTCTTTCTCCATCTCTCTCACTCTGTTTCTCCCTGCCTTCCACAATCGTTCTCACTCTTTCTCCATCTCTCTCACACTGTTTCTCCCTGCGTTCCACAATCGTTCTCACTCTTTCTCCATCTCTCTCACTCTGTTTCTCCCTGCCTTCCACAATCGTTCTCACTCTTTCTCCATCTCTCACACTCTGTTTCTCCCTGCCTTCCACAATCGTTCTCACTCTTTCTCCATCTCTCACACTCTGTTTCTCCCTGCCTTCCACAATCGTTCTCACTCTTTCTCCATCTCTCTCACACTGTATCTCCCTGCCTTCCACAATCGTTCTCACTCTTTCTCCATCTCTCTCACTCTGTTTCTCCCTGCCTTCCACAATCGTTCTCACTCTTTCTCCATCTCTCACACTCTGTTTCTCCCTGCCTTACACAATCGTTCTCACTCTTTCTCCATCTCTCTCACTCTGTTTCTCCCTGCCTTCCACAATCGTTCTCACTCTTTCTCCATCTCTCTCACACTGTTTCTCCCTGCCTTACACAATCGTTCTCACTCTTTCTCCATCTCTCTCACTCTGTTTCTCCCTGCCTTCCACAATCGTTCTCACTCTTTCTCCATCTCTCTCACACTGTTTCTCCCTGCCTTCCACAATCGTTCTCACTCTTTCTCCATCTCTCTCACACTGTATCTCCCTGCCTTCCACAATCGTTCTCACTCTTTCTCCATCTCTCACACTCTGTTTCTCCCTGCCTTCCACAATCGTTCTCACTCTTTCTCCATCTCTCTCTCACTCTGTTTCTCCCTGCCTTCCACAATCGTTCTCACTCTTTCTCCATCTCTCTCACTCTGTTTCTCCCTGCCTTCCACAATCGTTCTTACTCTTTCTCCATCTCTTACACTCTGTTTCTCCCTGCCTTCCACAATCGTTCTCACTCTTTCTGCATCTCTCTCACTCTGTTTCTCCCTGCCTTCCACAATCGTTCTTACTCTTTCTCCATCTCTTACACTCTGTTTCTCCCTGCCTTCCACTATCGTTCTCACTCTTTCTCCATCTCTCTCACAATGTTTCTCCCTGCCTTCCACAATCGTTCTCACTCTTTCTCCATCTCTCTCACACTCTGTTTCTCCCTGCCTTCCACAATCGTTCTCACTCTTTCTCCATCTCACACACACTGTTTCTCCCTGCCTTCCACAATCGTTCTCACTCTTTCTCCATCTCTCTCACTCTGTTTCTCCCTGCCTTCCAGAATCTTTCTCACTCTTTCTCCATCTCTCTCACAATGTTTCTCCCTGCCTTCCACAATCGTTCTCACTCTTTCTCCATCTCTCTCTCACTCTGTTTCTCCCTGCCTTCCACAATCGTTCTCACTCTTTCTCCATCTCTCTCACACTGTTTCTCCCTGCCTTCCACCATCGTTCTCACTTTCTCCATCTCTCTCACACTGTTTCTCCCTGCCTTCCACAATCGTTCTCACTCTTTCTCCATCTCTCTCACACTGTTTCTCCCTGCCTTCCACAATCGTTCTCACTCTTTCTCCATCTCTCACAATGTTTCTCCCTGCCTTCCACAATCGTTCACACTCTTTCTCCATCTCTCTCACACTCTGTTTCTCCCTGCCTTCCACAATCGTTCTCACTCTTTCTCCATCTCTCTCACACTCTGTTTCTCCCTGCCTTCCACAATCGTTCTCACTCTTTCTCCATCTCACACACACTGTTTCTCCCTGCCTTCCACAATCGTTCTCACTCTTTCTCCATCTCTCTCACACTGTTTCTCCCTGCCTTCCACAATCGTTCTCACTCTTTCTCCATCTCTCACAATGATTCTCCCTGCCTTCCACAATCGTTCTCACTCTTTCTCCATCTCTCTCACTCTGTTTCTCCCTGCCTTCCACAATCGTTCTCAGTCTTTCTCCATCTCTCACACACTCTGATTCTCCCTGCGTTCCACAATCGTTCTCACTATTTCTCCATCTCTCTCACACTGTTTCTCCCTGCCTTCCACAATCGTTCTCACTCTTTCTCCATCTCTCTCACACTCTGTTTCTCCCTGCCTTCCACAATCGTTCTCACTCTTTCTCCATCTCTCTCTCACTCTGTTTCTCCCTACCTTCCACAGTCGTTCTCACTCTTTCTCCATCTCTCTCACACTCTGTTTCTCCCTGCCTTCCACAATCGTTCTCACTCTTTCTCCATCTCTCACACACTGTTTCTCCCTGCCTTCCACAATCGTTCTCACTCTTTCTCCATCTCTCTCACTCTGTATCTCCCTGCCTTCCACAATCGTTCTCACTCTTTCTCTATCTCTCACACTCTGTTTCTCCCTGCCTTCCACAATCATTCTCACTCTTTCTCCATCTCTCTCACTCTGTATCTCCCTGCCTTCCACAATCGTTCTCACTCTTTCTCCATCTCTCTCACTCTGTTTCTCCCTGCCTTCCACAATCGTTCTCACTCTTTCTCCATCTCTCTCACACTGTTTCTCCCTGCGTTCCACAATCGTTCTCACTCTTTCTCCATCTCTCTCACACTCTGTTTCTCCCTGCGTTCCACAATCGTTCTCACTCTTTCTCCATCTCTCTCACACACTGATTCTCCCTGCGTTCCACAATCGTTCTCACTCTTTCTCCATCTCTCTCACACTCTGTTTCTCCCTGCCTTCCACAATGGTTCTCACTCTTTCTCCATCTCTCTCACACACTGTTTCTCCCTGCGTTCCACAATCGTTCTCACTCTTTCTCCATCTCTCTCACACACTGTTTCTCCCTGCCTTCCACAATCGTTCTCACTCTTTCTCCATCTCTCTCACACACTGTTTCTCCCTGCCTTCCACAATCGTTCTCACTCTTTCTCCATCTCTCACAATGATTCTCCCTGCCTTCCACAATCGTTCTCACTCTTTCTCCATCTCTCACACACTCTGATTCTCCCTGCGTTCCACAATCGTTCTCACTCTTTCTCCATCTCTCTCACACTGTTTCTCCCTGCCTTCCACAGTCGTTCTCACTCTTTCTCCATCTCTCTCACACTCTGTTTCTCCCTGCCTTCCACAATCGTTCTCACTCTTTCTCCATCTCTCACACACTGTTTCTCCCTGCCTTCCACAATCGTTCTCACTCTTTCTCCATCTCTCTCACTCTGTATCTCCCTGCCTTCCACAATCATTCTCACTCTTTCTCCATCTCTCTCACTCTGTATCTCCCTGCCTTCCACAATCGTTCTCACTCTTTCTCCATCTCTCTCACTCTGTTTCTCCCTGCCTTCCACAATCGTTCTCACTCTTTCTCCATCTCTCTCACACTGTTTCTCCCTGCGTTCCACAATCGTTCTTACTCTTTCTCCATCTCTCTCACACTCTGTTTCTCCCTGCGTTCCACAATCGTTCTCACTCTTTCTCCATCTCTCTCACACACTGATTCTCCCTGCGTTCCACAATCGTTCTCACTCTTTCTCCATCTCTCTCACACTCTGTTTCTCCCTGCCTTCCACAATGGTTCTCACTCTTTCTCCATCTCTCTCACACACTGTTTCTCCCTGCGTTCCACAATCGTTCTCACTCTTTCTCCATCTCTCTCACACACTGTTTCTCCCTGCCTTCCACAATCGTTCTCACTCTTTCTCCATCTCTCTCACACACTGATTCTCCCTGCGTTCCACAATCGTTCTCAATCTTTCTCCATCTCTCTCACACTCTGTTTCTCCCTGCCTTCCACAATCGTTCTCACTCTTTCTCCATCTCTCTCACAATGTATCTCCCTGCCTTCCACAATCGTTCTCACTCTTTCTCCATCTCTCTCACAATGTATCACCCTGCCATCCACAATCGTTCTCACTCTTTCTCCATCTCTCTCACAATGTATCTCCCTGCCTTCCACAATCGTTCTCACTCATTCTCCATCTCTCTCACACTCTGTTTCTCCCTGCCTTCCACAATCGTTCTCACTCTTTCTCCATCTCTCTCACACTCTGTATCTCCCTGCCTTCCACAATCGTTCTCACTCTTTCTCCATCTCTCTCACACTCTGTTTCTCCCTGCCTTCCACAATCGTTCTCACTCTTTCTCCATCTCTCTCACACTGTTTCTCCCTGCCTTCCACAATCGTTCTCACTCTTTCTCCATCTCTCTCACACTGTTTCTCCCTGCCTTCCAGAATCGTTCTCAATCTTTCTCCATCTCTCACACTCTGTTTCTCCCTGCCTTCCACAATCGTTCTCACTCTTCCTCCATCTCTCTCACACTGTTTCTCCCTGACTTCCACAATCGTTCTCACTCTTTCTCCATCTCTCTCACACTCTGTTTCTCCCTGCCTTCCACAATCGTTCTCACTCTTTCTCCATCTCTCTCACACTCTGTATCTCCCTGCCTTCCACAATCGTTCTCACTCTTTCTCCATCTCTCTCACACTCTGTTTCTCCCTGCCTTCCACAATCGTTCTCACTTTTTCTCCATCTCTCTCACACTGTTCTCCCTGCCTTCCACAATCGTTCTCACTCTTTCTCCATCACTCTCACACTGTTTCTCCCTGCCTTCCACAATCGTTCTCAATCTTTCTCCATCTCTCACACTCTGTTTCTCCCTGCCTTCCACAATCGTTCTCACTCTTTCTCCATCTCTCTCACACTGTTTCTCCCTGCCTTCCACAATCGTTCTCACTCTTTCTCCATCTCTCTCACACTCTGTATCTCCCTGCCTTCCACAATCGTTCTCACTCTTTCTCCATCTCTCTCTCAAACTGTTTCTCCCTGCCTTCCACAATCGTTCTCACTCTTTCTCCATCTCTCTCACACTCTGTTTCTCCCTGCCTTCCACAATCGTTCTCACTCTTTCTCCATCTCTCTCACACTCTGTATCTCCCTGCCGTCCACAATCGTTCTCACTCTTTCTCCATCTCTCTCTCACTCTGTTTCTCCCTGCCTTCCACAATCGTTCTCACTCTTTCTCCATCTCTCTCTCACTCTGTTTCTCCCTGCCTTCCACAATCGTTCTCACTCTTTCTCCATCTCTCTCTCACTCTGTTTCTCCCTGCCTTCCACAGTCGTTCTCACTCTTTCTCCATCTCTCTCACACTCTGTATCTCCCTGCCTTCCACAATCGTTCTCACTCTTTCTCCATCTCTCTCACTCTGTATCTCCCTGCCTTCCACAATCGTTCTCACTCTTTCTCCATCTCTCTCACTCTGTTTCTCCCTGCCTTCCACCATCGTTCTCACTCTTTCTCCATCTCTCTCACACTGTTTCTCCCTGCCTTCCACAATCGTTCTCACTCTTTTTCCATCTCTCTCACACTCTGATTCTCCCTGCGTTCCACAATCGTTCTCACTCTTTCTCCATCTCTCTCACACTGTTTCTCCCTGCCTTCCACAATCGTTCTCACTCTTTTTCCATCTCTCTCACTCTGTTTCTCCCTGCCTTCCACAATCGTTCTCACTCTTTCTCCATCTCTCTCACACTCTTTCTCCCTGCCTTCCACAATCGTTCTCAATCTTTCTCCATCTCTCTCTCACACTTTCTCCCTGCCTTCCACAATCGTTCTCACTCTTTCTCCGTCTCTCTCACAATGTTTCTCCCTGCCTTCCACAATCGTTCTCACTCTTTCTCCATCTCTCACACTCTGATTCTTCCTGCGTTCCACAATCGTTCTCACTCTTTCTCCATCTCTCTCACACTCTGATTCTCCCTGCCTTCCACAATCGTACTCACTCTTTCTCCATCTCTCTCACTGTGTTTCTCCCTGCCTTCCACAATTGTTCTCACTCTTTCTCCATCTCTCTCACACTCTGTTTAACCCCGCCTTCCACAATCGTTCTCACTCTATCTCCATCTCTCTCACTCTGTATCTCCCTGCGTTCCACAATCGTTCTCACTCTTTCTCCATCTCTCTCACACTGTTTCTCCCTGCCTTCCACCATCGTTCTCACACTTTCTCCATCACTCTCACTCTGTTTCTCCCTGCCTTCCACAATCGTTCTCACTCTTTCTCCATCTCTCTCACACTCTGATTCTCCCTGCGTTCCACAATCGTTCTCACTCTTTCTCCATCTCTCTCACAATGTTTCTCTCTGCCTTCCACAATCGTTCTCACTCTTTCTCCATCTCTCTCACACTCTGATTCTCCCTGCGTTCCACAATCGTTCGCAATCTTTCTCCATCTCTCTCACACTCTGTATCTCCCTGCGTTCCACAATCGTTCTCACTCTTTCTCTTCTCACTCACACTCTTTCTCCCTGCCTTCCACAATCGTTCTCACTCTTTCTCCATCTCTCTCACACTCTGTTTCTCCCTGCCTTCCACAATCGTTCTCACTCTTTCTCCATCTCTCTCACACACAGTTTCTCCCTGCCTTCCACAATCGTTCTCACTCTTTCTCCATCTCTCTCACACTCTGATTCTCCCTGCGTTCCACAATCGTTCTCACTCTTTCTCCATCTCTCTCACAATGTTTCTCCCTGCCTTCCACAATCGTTCTCAATCTTTCTCCATCTCTCTCACACTCTGATTCTCCCTGCGTTCCACAATCGTTCTCAATCTTTCTCCATCTCTCTCACACTGTTTCTCCCTGTCTTACACAATCGTTCTCACTCTTTCTCCATCTCTCACTCTCTGTTTCTCCCTGCCTTCCACAATCGTTCTCACTCTTTCTCCATCTCTCTCACACTGTTTCTCCCTGCCTTCCACAATCGTTCTCACTCTTTCTCCATTTCTCACACTCTGTATCACCCTGCCTTCCACAATCGTTCTCACTCTTTCTCCATCTCTCTCACACTGTTTCTCCCTGCCTTCCACAATCGTTCTCACTCTTTCTCCATCTCTCTGACACTCTGTTTCTCCCTGCCTTCCACAATCGTTCTCACTCTTTCTCCATCTCTCTCACTCTGTATCTCCCTGCCTTCCACAATCGTTCTCACTCTTTCTCCATCTCTCTCACACTGTTTCTCCCTGCCTTCCACAATCGTTGTCACTCTTTCTCCATCCCTCACACAGTTTCTCCCTGCCTTCCACAATCGTTCTCACTCTTTCTCCGTCTCTCTCACACTCTGTTTCTCCCTGCCTTCCACAATCGTTCTCACTCTTTCTCCATCTCTCTCACACTCTGATTCTCCCTGCGTTCCACAATCGTTCGCAATCTTTCTCCATCTCTCTCACACTGTTTCTCCCTGCCTTCCACAATCGTTCTCACTCTTTCTCCATCTCTCTCACAATGTTTCTCTCTGCCTTCCACAATCGTTCTCACTCTTTCTCCATCTCTCTCACACTCTGATTCTCCCTGCGTTCCACAATCGTTCGCAATCTTTCTCCATCTCTCTCACACTCTGTATCTACCTGCGTTCCACAATCGTTCTCACTCTTTCTCTTCTCACTCACACTCTTTCTCCCTGTCTTACACAATCGTTCTCACTCTTTCTCCATCTCTCACTCTCTGTTTCTCCCTGCCTTCCACAATCGTTCTCACTCTTTCTCCATCTTTCTCACACTCTGATTCTCCCTGCGTTCCACAATCGTTCTCACTCTTTCTCCATCTCTCTCACAATGTTTCTCCCTGCCTTCCACAATCGTTCTCACTCTTTCTCCATCTCTCTCACACTCTGATTCGCTCTGCGTTCCACAATCATTCTCAATCTTTCTCCATCTCTCTCACACTGTTTCTCCCTGTCTTACACAATCGTTCTCACTCTTTCTCCATCTCTCACTCTCTGTTTCTCCCTGCCTTCCACAATCGTTCTCACTCTTTCTCCATCTCTCTCACACTGTTTCTCACTGCCTTCCACAATCGTTCTCACTCTTTCTCCATTTCTCACACTCTGTATCACCCTGCCTTCCACAATCGTTCTCACTCTTTCTCCATCTCTCTCACACTCTGTTTCTCCCTGCCTTCCACAATCGTTCTCACTCTTTCTCCATCTCTCTGACACTCTGTTTCTCCCTGCCTTCCACAATCGTTCTCACTCTTTCTCCATCTCTCTCACTCTGTATCTCCCTGCCTTCCACAATCGTTCTCACTCTTTCTCCATCTCTCTCACAATGTTTCTCCCTGCCTTCCACAATCGTTGTCACTCTTTCTCCATCCCTCACACAGTTTCTCCCTGCCTTCCACAATCGTTCTCACTCTTTCTCCGTCTCTCTCACACTCTGATTCTCCCTGCGTTCCACAATCGTTCGAAATCTTTCTCCATCTCTCTCACACTGTTTCTCCCTGCCTTCCACAATCGTTCTCACTCTTTCTCCATTTCTCACACTCTGTATCACACTGCCTTCCACAATCGTTCTCACTCTTTCTCCATCTCTCTCACACTGTTTCTCCCTGCCTTCCACAATCGTTCTCACTCTTTCTCCATCACTCTGACACTCTGTTTCTCCCTGCCTTCCACAATCGTTCTCACTCTTTCACCATCTCTCTCACTCTGTATCTCCCTGCCTTCCACAATCGTTCTCACTCTTTCTCCATCTCTCTCACAATGTTTCTCCCTGCCTTCCACAATCGTTGTCACTCTTTCTCCATCCCTCACACAGTTTCTCCCTGCCTTCCACAATCGTTCTCACTCTTTCACCGTCTCTCTCACACTCTGATTCTCCCTGCGTTCCACAATCGTTCTCACTCTTTCTCCATCTCTCTCACACTCTTTCTCCCTGTCTTACACAATCGTTCTCACTCTTTCTCCATCTCTCACTCTCTGTTTCTCCCTGCCTTCCACAATCGTTCTCACTCTTTCTCCATCTCTCTCACAATGTTTCTCCCTGCCTTCCACAATCGTTCTCACTCTTTCTCCATCTCTCTCACTCTGTTTCTCCCTGCCTTCCACAATCGTTCTCACTCTTTCTCCATCTCTCTCACACTCTGATTCTCCCTGCGTTCCACAATCGTTCTCACTCTTTCTCCATCTCTCTCACAATGTTTCTCTCTGCCTTCCACAATCGTTCTCACTCTTTCTCCATCTCTCTCACACTCTGATTCTCCCTGCGTTCCACAATCGTTCGCAATCTTTCTCCATCTCTCTCACACTCTGTATCTCCCTGCGTTCCACAATCGTTCTCACTCTTTCTCTTCTCACTCACACTCTTTCTCCCTGCCTTCCACAATCGTTCTCACTCTTTCTCCATCTCTCTCACACTCTGATTCTCCCTGCGTTCCACAATCGTTCTCACTCTTTCTCCATCTCTCTCACAATGTTTCTCCCTGCCTTCCACAATCGTTCTCACTCTTTCTCCATCTCTCTCACACTCTGATTCTCCCTGCGTTCCACAATCGTTCTCAATCTTTCTCCATCTCTCTCACACTGTTTCTCCCTGTCTTACACAATCGTTCTCACTCTTTCTCCATCTCTCACTCTCTGTTTCTCCCTGCCTTCCACAATCGTTCTCACTCTTTCTCCATCTCTCTCACACTGTTTCTCCCTGCCTTCCACAATCGTTCTCACTCTTTCTCCATTCTCACACTCTGTATCACCCTGCCTTCCACAATCGTTCTCACTCTTTGTCCATCTCTCTCACACTGTTTCTCCCTGCCTTCCACAATCGTTCTCACTCTTTCTCCATCTCTCTGACACTCTGTTTCTCCCTGCCTTCCACAATCGTTCTCACTCTTTCTCCATCTCTCTCACTCTGTATCTCCCTGCCTTCCACAATCGTTCTCACTCTTTCTCCATCTCTCTCACACTGTTTCTCCCTGCCTTCCACAATCGTTGTCACTCTTTCTCCATCCCTCACACAGTTTCTCCCTGCCTTCCACAATCGTTCTCACTCTTTCTCCGTCTCTCTCACACTCTGTTTCTCCCTGCGTTCCACAATCGTTCTCACTCTTTCTCCATCTCTCTCACACTCTGATTCTCCCTGCGTTCCACAATCGTTCGCAATCTTTCTCCATCTCTCTCACACTGTTTCTCCCTGCCTTCCACAATCGTTCTCACTCTTTCTCCATCTCTCTCACAATGTTTCTCTCTGCCTTCCACAATCGTTCTCACTCTTTCTCCATCTCTCTCACACTCTGATTCTCCCTGCGTTCCACAATCGTTCGCAATCTTTCTCCATCTCTCTCACACTCTGTATCTCCCTGCGTTCCACAATCGTTCTCACTCTTTCTCTTCTCACTCACACTCTTTCTCCCTGTCTTACACAATCGTTCTCACTCTTTCTCCATCTCTCACTCTCTGTTTCTCCCTGCCTTCCACAATCGTTCTCACTCTTTCTCCATCTCTCTCACACTCTGATTCTCCCTGCGTTCCACAATCTTTCTCACTCTTTCTCCATCTCTCTCACAATGTTTCTCCCTGCCTTCCACAATCGTTCTCACTCTTTCTCCATCTCTCTCACACTCTGATTCTCTCTGCGTTCCACAATCATTCTCAATCTTTCTCCATCTCTCTCACACTGTTTCTCACTGTCTTACACAATCGTTCTCACTCTTTCTCCATCTCTCACTCTCTGTTTCTCCCTGCCTTCCACAATCGTTCTCACTCTTTCTCCATCTCTCTCACACTGTTTCTCCCTGCCTTCCACAATCGTTCTCACTCTTTCTCCATTTCTCACACTCTGTATCACCCTGCCTTCCACAATCGTTCTCACTCTTTCTCCATCTCTCTCACACTGTTTCTCCCTGCCTTCCACAATCGTTCTCACTCTTTCTCCATCTCTCTGACACTCTGTTTCTCCCTGCCTTCCACAATCGTTCTCACTCTTTCTCCATCTCTCTCACTCTGTATCTCCCTGCCTTCCACAATCGTTCTCACTCTTTCTCCATCTCTCTCACAATGTTTCTCCCTGCCTTCCACAATCGTTGTCACTCTTTCTCCATCCCTCACACAGTTTCTCCCTGCCTTCCACAATCGTTTTCACTCTTTCTCCGTCTCTCTCACACTCTGATTCTCCCTGCGTTCCACAATCGTTCGCAATCTTTCTCCATCTCTCTCACACTGTTTCTCCCTGCCTTCCACAATCGTTCTCACTCTTTCTCCATTTCTCACACTCTGTATCACACTGCCTTCCACAATCGTTCTCACTCTTTCTCCATCTCTCTCACACTGTTTCTCCCTGCCTTCCACAATCGTTCTCACTCTTTCTCCATCTCTCTGACACTCTTTCTCCCTGCCTTCCACAATCGTTCTCACTCTTTCACCATCTCTCTCACTCTGTATCTCCCTGCCTTCCACAATCGTTCTCACTCTTTCTCCATCTCTCTCACAATGTTTCTCCCTGCCTTCCACAATCGTTGTCACTCTTTCTCCATCCCTCACACAGTTTCTCCCTGCCTTCCACAATCGTTCTCACTCTTTCTCCGTCTCTCGCACACTCTGTTTCTCCCTGCCTTCCACAATCGTTCTCACTCTTTCTCCATCTCTCTCACACTCTGTTTCTCCCTGCCTTCCACAATCGTTCGCAATCTTTCTCCATCTCTCTCACACTCTGTATCTCCCCGCGTTCCACAATCGTTCTCACTCTTTCTCTTCTCACTCACACTCTTTCTCCCTGTCTTACACAATCGTTCTCACTCTTTCTCCATCTCTCTCTCTGTTTCTCCCTGCCTTCCACAATCGTTCTCACTCTTTCTCCATCTCTCTCACACTCTGATTCTCCCTGCGTTCCACAATCGTTCTCACTCTTTCTCCATCTCTCTCACAATGTTTCTCCCTGCCTTCCACAATCGTTCTCACTCTTTCTCTATCTCTCTCACACTCTGATTCTCCCTGCATTCTACAATCGTTCTCAATCTTTCTCCATCTCTCTCACACTCTGTTTCTCCCTGCCTTCCACAATCGTTCTCACTCTTTCTCCATCTCTCTCACACTGTTTCTCCCTGCCTTCCACAATCGTTCTCACTCTTTCTCCATCTCTCTCACACTCTGTATCTCCCTACCTTCCACAATCGTTCTCACTCTTTCTCCATTTCTCACACTCTGTATCACCCTGCCTTCCACAATCATTCTCACTCTTTCTCCATCTCTCTCACACTCTGTTTCTCCCTGCCTTCCACAATCGTTCTCATTCTTTCTCCGTCTCTCTCACAATGTTTCTCCCTGCCTTCCACAATCGTTCTCACTCTTTCTCCATCTCTCTCACACTGTTTCTCCCTGCCTTCCACCATCGTTCTCACACTTTCTCCATCTCTCTCACTCTGTTTCTCCCTGCCTTCCACAATCGTTCTCACTCTTTCTCCATCTCTCTCACACTGTTTCTCCCTGCCTTCCACAATCGTTCTCACTCTTTCTCCATCTTTCTCACAATGTTTCTCCCTGCCTTCCACAATCGTACTCACTCTTTCTCCATCTCTCACACTCTGATTCTTCCTGCGTTCCACAATCGTTCTCACTCTTTCTCCATCTCTCTCACACTCTGTTTCTCCCTGCCTTCCACAATCGTTCTCAATCTTTCTCCATCTCTCACACACTCTGTTTCTCCCTGCCTTCCACAATCGTTCTTACTCTTTCTCCATCTCACTCACACTGTTTCTCCCTGCGTTCCACAATCGTTCACACTCTTTCTCCATCTCTCTCACACTGTTTCTCCCTGCGTTCCACAATCGTTCACACTCTTTCTCCATCTCTCTCACACTCTGTATCTCCCTGCCTTCCACAATCGTTCTCACTCTTTCTCCATCTCTCACACTGTTTCTCCCTGCCTTCCACAATCGTTCTCACTCTTTCTCCATCTCTCTCACTCTGTTTCTCCCTGCCTTCCACAATCGTTCTCACTCTTTCTCCATCTCTCTCACACTGTTTCTCCCTGCCTTCCACAATCGTTCTCACTCTTTCTCCATCTCTCTCACACTGTTTCTCCCTGCCTTCCACAATCGTTCTCACTCTTTCTCCATTTCTCACACTCTGTATCACCCTGCCTTCCACAATCGTTCTCACTCTTTCTCCATCTCTCTCACACTGTTTCTCCCTGCCTTCCACAATCGTTCTCACTCTTTCTCCATTTCTCACACTCTGTATCACCCTGCCTTCCACAATCGTTCTCACTCTTTCTCCATCTCTCTGACACTCTGTTTCTCCCTGCCTTCCACAATCGTTCTCACTCTTTCTCCATCTCTCTCACTCTGTATCTCCCTGCCTTCCACAATCGTTCTCACTCTTTCTCCATCTCTCTCACAATGTTTCTCCCTGCCTTCAACAATCGTTGTCACTCTTTCTCCATCCCTCACACAGTTTCTCCCTGCCTTCCACAATCGTTCTCACTCTTTCTCCGTCTCTCTCACTCTCTGATTCTCCCTGCGTTCCACAATCGTTCGCAATCTTTCTCCATCTCTCTCACACTGTTTCTCCCTGCCTTCCACAATCGTTCTCACTCTTTCTCCATTTCTCACACTCTGTATCACACTGCCTTCCACAATCGTTCTCACTCTTTCTCCATCTCTCTCACACTGTTTCTCCCTGCCTTCCACAATCGTTCTCACTCTTTCTCCATCTCTCTGACACTCTGTTTCTCCCTGCCTTCCACAATCGTTCTCACTCTTTCACCATCTCTCTCACTCTGTATCTCCCTGCCTTCCACAATCGTTCTCACTCTTTCTCCATCTCTCTCACAATGTTTCTCCCTGCCTTCCACAATCGTTGTCACTCTTTCTCCATCCCTCACACAGTTTCTCCCTGCCTTCCACAATCGTTCTCACTCTTTCTCCGTCTCTCTCACACTCTGATTCTCCCTGCGTTCCACAATCGTTCGCAATCTTTCTCCATCTCTCTCACACTCTGTATCTCCCCGCGTTCCACAATCGTTCTCACTCTTTCTCTTCTCACTCACACTCTTTCTCCCTGTCTTACACAATCGTTCTCACTCTTTCTCCATCTCTCACTCTCTGTTTCTCCCTGCCTTCCACAATCGTTCTCACTCTTTCTCCATCTCTCTCACAATGTTTCTCCCTGCCTTCCACAATCGTTCTCACTCTTTCTCCATCTCTCTCACTCTGTTTCTCCCTGCCTTCCACAATCGTTCTCACTCTTTCTCCATCTCTCTCACACTCTGATTCTCCCTGCTTTCCACAATCGTTCTCACTCTTTCTCCATCTCTCTCACAATGTTTCTCCCTGCCTTCCACAATCGTTCTCACTCTTTCTCCATCTCTCACACTCTTTCTCCCTGCCTTCCACAATCGTTCTCACTCTTTCTCCATCTCTCTCACACTCTGATTCTCCCTGCGTTCCAGAATCGTTCTCACTCTTTCTCCATCTCTCTCACAATGTTTCTCCCTGCCTTCCACAATCGTTCTCACTCTTTCTCCGTCTCTCTCACACTCTGATTCTCCCTGCGTTCCACAATCGTTCGCAATCTTTCTCCATCTCTCTCACACTCTGTATCTCCCTGCCTTCCACAATCGTTCTCACTCTTTCTCTTCTCACTCACACTCTTTCTCCCTGTCTTACACAATCGTTCTCACTCTTTCTCCATCTCTCACTCTCTGTTTCTCCCTGCCTTCCACAATCGTTCTCACTCTTTCTCCATCTCTCTCACAATGTTTCTCCCTGCGTTCCACAATCGTTCTCACTCTTTCTCCATCTCTCACACACTCTGTATCTCCCTGCCTTCCACAATCGTTCTCACTCTTTCTCCATCTCTCTCACACTGTTTCTCCCTGCGTTCCACAATCGTTCACACTCTTTCTCCATCTCTCTCACAATGTTTCTCCCTGCCTTCCACAATCGTTGTCACTCTTTCTCCATCCCTCACACAGTTTCTCCCTGCCTTCCACCATCGTTCTCACACTTTCTCCATCACTCTCACTCTTTCTCCCTGCCTTCCACAATCGTTCTCACTCTTTCTCCATCTCTCTCACACTCTGATTCTCCCTGCGTTCCACAATCGTTCTCACTCTTTCTCCATCTCTCTCACAATGTTTCTCTCTGCCTTCCACAATCGTTCTCACTCTTTCTCCATCTCTCTCACACTCTGATTCTCCCTGCGTTCCACAATCGTTCGCAATCTTTCTCCATCTCTCTCACACTCTGTATCTCCCTGCGTTCCACAATCGTTCTCACTCTTTCTCTTCTCACTCACACTCTTTCTCCCTGCCTTCCACAATCGTTCTCACTCTTTCTCCATCTCTCTCACACTCTGATTCTCCCTGCGTTCCACAATCGTTCTCACTCTTTCTCCATCTCTCTCACAATGTTTCTCCCTGCCTTCCACAATCGTTCTCACTCTTTCTCCATCTCTCTCACACTCTGTTTCTCCCTGCCTTCCACAATCGTTCTCACTCTTTCTCCATCTCTCTCACACTCTGATTCTCCCTGCGTTCCACAATCGTTCTCAATCTTTCTCCATCTCTCTCACACTGTTTCTCCCTGTCTTACACAATCGTTCTCACTCTTTCTCCATCTCTCACTCTCTGTTTCTCCCTGCCTTCCACAATCGTTCTCACTCTTTCTCCATCTCTCTCACACTGTTTCTCCCTGCCTTCCACAATCGTTCTCACTCTTTCTCCATTTCTCACACTCTGTATCACCCTGCCTTCCACAATCGTTCTCACTCTTTCTCCATCTCTCTCACACTGTTTCTCCCTGCCTTCCACAATCGTTCTCACTCTTTCTCCATCTCTCTGACACTCTGTTTCTCCCTGCCTTCCACAATCGTTCTCACTCTTTCTCCATCTCTCTCACTCTGTATCTCCCTGCCTTCCACAATCGTTCTCACTCTTTCTCCATCTCTCTCACACTGTTTCTCCCTGCCTTCCACAATCGTTGTCACTCTTTCTCCATCCCTCACACAGTTTCTCCCTGCCTTCCACAATCGTTCTCACTCTTTCTCCGTCTCTCTCACACTCTGTTTCTCCCTGCGTTCCACAATCGTTCTCACTCTTTCTCCATCTCTCTCACACTCTGATTCTCCCTGCGTTCCACAATCGTTCGCAATCTTTCTCCATCTCTCTCACACTGTTTCTCCCTGCCTTCCACAATCGTTCTCACTCTTTCTCCATCTCTCTCACAATGTTTCTCTCTGCCTTCCACAATCGTTCTCACTCGTTCTCCATCTCTCTCACACTCTGATTCTCCCTGCGTTCCACAATCGTTCGCAATCTTTCTCCATCTCTCTCACACTCTGTATCTCCCTGCATTCCACAATCGTTCTCACTCTTTCTCCATCTCTCTCACACTCTGTTTCTCCCTGCCTTCCACAATCGTTCTCACTCTTTCTCCATCTCTCTCACACTCTGTATCTCCCTGCGTTCCACAATCGTTCTCACTCTTTCTCTTCTCACTCACACTCTTTCTCCCTGTCTTACACAATCGTTCTCACTCTTTCTCCATCTCTCACTCTCTGTTTCTCCCTGCCTTCCACAATCGTTCTCACTCTTTCTCCATCTCTCTCACACTCTGATTCTCCCTGCGTTCCACAATTTTTCTCACTCTTTCTCCATCTCTCTCACAATGTTTCTCCCTGCCTTCCACAATCGTTCTCACTCTTTCTCCATCTCTCTCACACTCTGATTCTCTCTGCGTTCCACAATCATTCTCAATCTTTCTCCATCTCTCTCACACTGTTTCTCCCTGTCTTACACAATCGTTCTCACTCTTTCTCCATCTCTCACTCTCTGTTTCTCCCTGCCTTCCACAATCGTTCTCACTCTTTCTCCATCTCTCTCACACTGTTTCTCCCTGCCTTCCACAATCGTTCTCACTCTTTCTCCATTTCTCACACTCTGTATCACCCTGCCTTCCACAATCGTTCTCACTCTTTCTCCATCTCTCTCACACTGTTTCTCCCTGCCTTCCACAATCGTTCTCACTCTTTCTCCATCTCTCTGACACTCTGTTTCTCCCTGCCTTCCACAATCGTTCTCACTCCTTCACCATCTCTCTCACTCTGTATCTCCCTGCCTTCCACAATCGTTCTCACTCTTTCTCCATCTCTCTCACAATGTTTCTCCCTGCCTTCCACAATCGTTCTCACTCTTTCTCCATCCCTCACACAGTTTCTCCCTGCCTTCCACAATCGTTCTCACTCTTTCTCCGTCTCTCTCACAGTTTCTCCCTGCCTTCCACAATCGTTCTCACTCTTTCTCCGTCTCTCTCACAATGTATCTCCCTGCGTTCCACAATCGTTCTCACTCCTTCACCATCTCTCTCACTCTGTATCTCCCTGCCTTCCACAATCGTTCTCACTCTTTCTCCATCTCTCTCACAATGTTTCTCCCTGCCTTCCACAATCGTTGTCACTCTTTCTCCATCCCTCACACAGTTTCTCCCTGCCTTCCACAATCGTTCTCACTCTTTCTCCGTCTCTCTCACACTCTGATTCTCCCTGCGTTCCACAATCGTTCGCAATCTTTCTCCATCTCTCTCACACTCTGTATCTCCCCGCGTTCCACAATCGTTCTCACTCTTTCTCTTCTCACTCACACTCTTTCTCCCTGTCTTACACAATCGTTCTCACTCTTTCTCCATCTCTCACTCTCTGTTTCTCCCTGCCATCCACAATCGTTCTCACTCTTTCTCCATCTCTCTCACAATGTTTCTCCCTGCCTTCCACAATCGTTCTCACTCTTTCTCCATCTCTCTCACTCTGTTTCTCCCTGCCTTCCACAATCGTTCTCACTCTTTCTCCATCTCTCTCACACTCTGATTCTCCCTGCGTTCCAGAATCGTTCTCACTCTTTCTCCATCTCTCTCACAATGTTTCTCCCTGCCTTCCACAATCGTTCTCACTCTTTCTCCGTCTCTCTCACACTCTGATTCTCCCTGCGTTCCACAATCGTTCGCAATCTTTCTCCATCTCTCTCACACTCTGTATCTCCCTGCCTTCCACAATCGTTCTCACTCTTTCTCTTCTCACTCACACTCTTTCTCCCTGTCTTACACAATCGTTCTCACTCTTTCTCCATCTCTCACTCTCTGTTTCTCCCTGCCTTCCACAATCGTTCTCACTCTTTCTCCATCTCTCTCACAATGTTTCTCCCTGCGTTCCACAATCGTTCTCACTCTTTCTCCATCTCTCACACACTCTGTATCTCCCTGCCTTCCACAATCGTTCTCACTCTTTCTCCATCTCTCTCACACTGTTTCTCCCTGCGTTCCACAATCGTTCACACTCTTTCTCCATCTCTCTCACAATGTTTCTCCCTGCCTTCCACAATCGTTGTCACTCTTTCTCCATCCCTCACACAGTTTCTCCCTGCCTTCCACCATCGTTCTCACACTTTCTCCATCACTCTCACTCTTTCTCCCTGCCTTCCACAATCGTTCTCACTCTTTCTCCATCTCTCTCACACTCTGATTCTCCCTGCGTTCCACAATCGTTCTCACTCTTTCTCCATCTCTCTCACAATGTTTCTCTCTGCCTTCCACAATCGTTCTCACTCTTTCTCCATCTCTCTCACACTCTGATTCTCCCTGCGTTCCACAATCGTTCGCAATCTTTCTCCATCTCTCTCACACTCTGTATCTCCCTGCGTTCCACAATCGTTCTCACTCTTTCTCTTCTCACTCACACTCTTTCTCCCTGCCTTCCACAATCGTTCTCACTCTTTCTCCATCTCTCTCACACTCTGATTCTCCCTGCGTTCCACAATCGTTCTCACTCTTTCTCCATCTCTCTCACAATGTTTCTCCCTGCCTTCCACAATCGTTCTCACTCTTTCTCCATCTCTCTCACACTCTGTTTCTCCCTGCCTTCCACAATCGTTCTCACTCTTTCTCCATCTCTCTCACACTCTGATTCTCCCTGCGTTCCACAATCGTTCTCAATCTTTCTCCATCTCTCTCACACTGTTTCTCCCTGTCTTACACAATCGTTCTCACTCTTTCTCCATCTCTCACTCTCTGTTTCTCCCTGCCTTCCACAATCGTTCTCACTCTTTCTCCATCTCTCTCACACTGTTTCTCCCTGCCTTCCACAATCGTTCTCACTCTTTCTCCATTTCTCACACTCTGTATCACCCTGCCTTCCACAATCGTTCTCACTCTTTCTCCATCTCTCTCACACTGTTTCTCCCTGCCTTCCACAATCGTTCTCACTCTTTCTCCATCTCTCTGACACTCTGTTTCTCCCTGCCTTCCACAATCGTTCTCACTCTTTCTCCATCTCTCTCACTCTGTATCTCCCTGCCTTCCACAATCGTTCTCACTCTTTCTCCATCTCTCTCACACTGTTTCTCCCTGCCTTCCACAATCGTTGTCACTCTTTCTCCATCCCTCACACAGTTTCTCCCTGCCTTCCACAATCGTTCTCACTCTTTCTCCGTCTCTCTCACACTCTGTTTCTCCCTGCGTTCCACAATCGTTCTCACTCTTTCTCCATCTCTCTCACACTCTGATTCTCCCTGCGTTCCACAATCGTTCGCAATCTTTCTCCATCTCTCTCACACTGTTTCTCCCTGCCTTCCACAATCGTTCTCACTCTTTCTCCATCTCTCTCACAATGTTTCTCTCTGCCTTCCACAATCGTTCTCACTCGTTCTCCATCTCTCTCACACTCTGATTCTCCCTGCGTTCCACAATCGTTCGCAATCTTTCTCCATCTCTCTCACACTCTGTATCTCCCTGCGTTCCACAATCGTTCTCACTCTTTCTCCATCTCTCTCACACTCTGTTTCTCCCTGCCTTCCACAATCGTTCTCACTCTTTCTCCATCTCTCTCACACTCTGTATCTCCCTGCGTTCCACAATCGTTCTCACTCTTTCTCTTCTCACTCACACTCTTTCTTCCTGCCTTCCACAATCGTTCTCACTCTTTCTCCATCTCTCTCACTCTCTGTTTCTCCCTGCCTTCCACAATCGTTCTCACTCTTTCTCCATCTCTCTCACACTCTGATTCTCCCTGCGTTCCACAATTTTTCTCACTCTTTCTCCATCTCTCTCACAATGTTTCTCCCTGCCTTCCACAATCGTTCTCACTCTTTCTCCATCTCTCTCACACTCTGATTCTCTCTGCGTTCCACAATCATTCTCAATCTTTCTCCATCTCTCTCACACTGTTTCTCCCTGTCTTACACAATCGTTCTCACTCTTTCTCCATCTCTCACTCTCTGTTTCTCCCTGCCTTCCACAATCGTTCTCACTCTTTCTCCATCTCTCTCACACTGTTTCTCCCTGCCTTCCACAATCGTTCTCACTCTTTCTCCATTTCTCACACTCTGTATCACCCTGCCTTCCACAATCGTTCTCACTCTTTCTCCATCTCTCTCACACTGTTTCTCCCTGCCTTCCACAATCGTTCTCACTCTTTCTCCATCTCTCTGACACTCTGTTTCTCCCTGCCTTCCACAATCGTTCTCACTCTTTCTCCATCTCTCTCACTCTGTATCTCCCTGCCTTCCACAATCGTTCTCACTCTTTCTCCATCTCTCTCACAATGTTTCTCCCTGCCTTCCACAATCGTTGTCACTCTTTCTCCATCCCTCACACAGTTTCTCCCTGCCTTCCACTATCGTTCTCACTCTTTCTCCGTCTCTCTCACACTCTGATTCTCCCTGCGTTCCACAATCGTTCGCAATCTTTCTCCATCTCTCTCACACTGTTTCTCCCTGCCTTCCACAATCGTTCTCACTCTTTCTCCATTTCTCACACTCTGTATCACACTGCCTTCCACAATCGTTCTCACTCTTTCTCCATCTCTCTCACACTGTTTCTCCCTGCCTTCCACAATCGTTCTCACTCTTTCTCCATCTCTCTGACACTCTTTCTCCCTGCCTTCCACAATCGTTCTCACTCTTTCACCATCTCGCTCACTCTGTATCTCCCTGCCTTCCACAATCGTTCTCACTCTTTCTCCATCTCTCTCACAATGTTTCTCCCTGCCTTCCACAATCGTTGTCACTCTTTCTCCATCCCTCACACAGTTTCTCCCTGCCTTCCACAATCGTTCTCACTCTTTCTCCGTCTCTCTCACACTCTGATTCTCCCTGCGTTCCACAATCGTTCGCAATCTTTCTCCATCTCTCTCACACTCTGTATCTCCCCGCGTTCCACAATCGTTCTCACTCTTTCTCTTCTCACTCACACTCTTTCTCCCTGTCTTACACAATCGTTCTCACTCTTTCTCCATCTCTCACTATCTGTTTCTCCCTGCCTTCCACAATCGTTCTCACTCTTTCTCCATCTCTCTGACACTCTGTTTCTCCCTGCCTTCCACAATCGTTCTCACTCTTTCTCCATCTCTCTCACTCTGTATCTCCCTGCCTTCCACAATCGTTCTCACTCTTTCTCCATCTCTCTCACACTGTTTCTCCCTGCCTTCCACAATCGTTGTCACTCTTTCTCCATCCCTCACACTCTTTCTCCCTGTCTTACACAATCGTTCTCACTCTTTCTCCATCTCTCACTATCTGTTTCTCCCTGCCTTCCACAATCGTTCTCACTCTTTCTCCATCTCTCTGACACTCTGTTTCTCCCTGCCTTCCACAATCGTTCTCACTCTTTCTCCATCTCTCTCACTCTGTATCTCCCTGCCTTCCACAATCGTTCTCACTCTTTCTCCATCTCTCTCACACTGTTTCTCCCTGCCTTCCACAATCGTTGTCACTCTTTCTCCATCCCTCACACAGTTTCTCCCTGCCTTCCACAATCGTTCTCACTCTTTCTCCGTCTCTCTCACACTCTGTTTCTCCCTGCGTTCCACAATCGTTCTCACTCTTTCTCCATCTCTCTCACACTCTGATTCTCCCTGCGTTCCACAATCGTTCGCAATCTTTCTCCATCTCTCTCACACTGTTTCTCCCTGCCTTCCACAATCGTTCTCACTCTTTCTCCATCTCTCTGACACTCTGTTTCTCCCTGCCTTCCACAATCGTTCTCACTCTTTCTCCATCTCTCTCACTCTGTATCTCCCTGCCTTCCACAATCGTTCTCACTCTTTCTCCATCTCTCTCACACTGTTTCTCCCTGCCTTCCACAATCGTTGTCACTCTTTCTCCATCCCTCACACAGTTTCTCCCTGCCTTCCACAATCGTTCTCACTCTTTCTCCGTCTCTCTCACACTCTGTTTCTCCCTGCGTTCCACAATCGTTCTCACTCTTTCTCCATCTCTCTCACACTCTGATTCTCCCTGCGTTCCACAATCGTTCGCAATCTTTCTCCATCTCTCTCACACTGTTTCTCCCTGCCTTCCACAATCGTTCTCACTCTTTCTCCATCTCTCTCACAATGTTTCTCTCTGCCTTCCACAATCGTTCTCACTCGTTCTCCATCTCTCTCACACTCTGATTCTCCCTGCGTTCCACAATCGTTCGCAATCTTTCTCCATCTCTCTCACACTCTGTATCTCCCTGCATTCCACAATCGTTCTCACTCTTTCTCCATCTCTCTCACACTCTGTTTCTCCCTGCCTTCCACAATCGTTCTCACTCTTTCTCCATCTCTCTCACACTCTGTATCTCCCTGCGTTCCACAATCGTTCTCACTCTTTCTCTTCTCACTCACACTCTTTCTCCCTGTCTTACACAATCGTTCTCACTCTTTCTCCATCTCTCACTCTCTGTTTCTCCCTGCCTTCCACAATCGTTCTCACTCTTTCTCCATCTCTCTCACACTCTGATTCTCCCTGCGTTCCACAATTTTTCTCACTCTTTCTCCATCTCTCTCACAATGTTTCTCCCTGCCTTCCACAATCGTTCTCACTCTTTCTCCATCTCTCTCACACTCTGATTCTCTCTGCGTTCCACAATCATTCTCAATCTTTCTCCATCTCTCTCACACTGTTTCTCCCTGTCTTACACAATCGTTCTCACTCTTTCTCCATCTCTCACTCTCTGTTTCTCCCTGCCTTCCACAATCGTTCTCACTCTTTCTCCATCTCTCTCACACTGTTTCTCCCTGCCTTCCACAATCGTTCTCACTCTTTCTCCATTTCTCACACTCTGTATCACCCTGCCTTCCACAATCGTTCTCACTCTTTCTCCATCTCTCTCACACTGTTTCTCCCTGCCTTCCACAATCGTTCTCACTCTTTCTCCATCTCTCTGACACTCTGTTTCTCCCTGCCTTCCACAATCGTTCTCACTCCTTCACCATCTCTCTCACTCTGTATCTCCCTGCCTTCCACAATCGTTCTCACTCTTTCTCCATCTCTCTCACAATGTTTCTCCCTGCCTTCCACAATCGTTCTCACTCTTTCTCCATCCCTCACACAGTTTCTCCCTGCCTTCCACAATCGTTCTCACTCTTTCTCCGTCTCTCTCACAATGTTTCTCCCTGCCTTCCACAATCGTTCTCACTCTTTCTCCGTCTCTCTCACAATGTATCTCCCTGCGTTCCACAATCGTTCTCACTCCTTCACCATCTCTCTCACTCTGTATCTCCCTGCCTTCCACAATCGTTCTCACTCTTTCTCCATCTCTCTCACAATGTTTCTCCCTGCCTTCCACAATCGTTGTCACTCTTTCTCCATCCCTCACACAGTTTCTCCCTGCCTTCCACAATCGTTCTCACTCTTTCTCCGTCTCTCTCACACTCTGATTCTCCCTGCGTTCCACAATCGTTCGCAATCTTTCTCCATCTCTCTCACACTCTGTATCTCCCCGCGTTCCACAATCGTTCTCACTCTTTCTCTTCTCACTCACACTCTTTCTCCCTGTCTTACACAATCGTTCTCACTCTTTCTCCATCTCTCACTCTCTGTTTCTCCCTGCCATCCACAATCGTTCTCACTCTTTCTCCATCTCTCTCACAATGTTTCTCCCTGCCTTCCACAATCGTTCTCACTCTTTCTCCATCTCTCTCACTCTGTTTCTCCCTGCCTTCCACAATCGTTCTCACTCTTTCTCCATCTCTCTCACACTCTGATTCTCCCTGCGTTCCACAATCGTTCTCACTCTTTCTCCATCTCTCTCACAATGTTTCTCTCTGCCTTCCACAATCGTTCTCACTCTTTCTCCATCTCTCTCACACTCTGATTCTCCCTGCGTTCCACAATCATTCGCAATCTTTCTCCATCTCTCTCACACTCTGTATCTCCCTGCGTTCCACAATCGTTCTCACTCTTTCTCTTCTCACTCACACTCTTTCTCCCTGCCTTCCACAATCGTTCTCACTCTTTCTCCATCTCTCTCACACTCTGATTCTCCCTGCGTTCCAGAATCGTTCTCACTCTTTCTCCATCTCTCTCACAATGTTTCTCCCTGCCTTCCACAATCGTTCTCACTCTTTCTCCGTCTCTCTCACACTCTGATTCTCCCTGCGTTCCACAATCGTTCGCAATCTTTCTCCATCTCTCTCACACTCTGTATCTCCCTGCCTTCCACAATCGTTCTCACTCTTTCTCTTCTCACTCACACTCTTTCTCCCTGCCTTCCACAATCGTTCTCACTCTTTCTCCATCTCTCACACTCTGTTTCTCCCTGCCTTCCACAATCGTTCTCACTCTTTCTCCATCTCTCACACTCTGTTTCTCCCTGCCTTCCACAATCGTTCTCACTCTTTCTCCGTCTCTCTCACACTCTGATTCTCCCTGCGTTCCAGAATCGTTCTCACTCTTTCTCCATCTCTCTCACAATGTTTCTCCCTGCCTTCCACAATCGTTCTCACTCTTTCTCCATCTCTCTCACACTCTGTATCTCCCTGCGTTCCACAATCGTTCTCACTCTTTCTCTTCTCACTCACACTCTTTCTCCCTGTCTTACACAATCGTTCTCACTCTTTCTCCATCTCTCACTCTCTGTTTCTCCCTGCCTTCCACAATCGTTCTCACTCTTTCTCCATCTCTCTCACAATGTTTCTCCCTGCGTTCCACAATCGTTCTCACTCTTTCTCCATCTCTCACACACTCTGTATCTCCCTGCCTTCCACAATCGTTCTCACTCTTTCTCCATCTCTCTCACACTGTTTCTCCCTGCGTTCCACAATCGTTCACACTCTTTCTCCATCTCTCTCACAATGTTTCTCCCTGCCTTCCACAATCGTTGTCACTCTTTCTCCATCCCTCACACAGTTTCTCCCTGCCTTCCACCATCGTTCTCACACTTTCTCCATCACTCTCACTCTTTCTCCCTGCCTTCCACAATCGTTCTCACTCTTTCTCCATCTCTCTCACACTCTGATTCTCCCTGCGTTCCACAATCGTTCTCACTCTTTCTCCATCTCTCTCACAATGTTTCTCTCTGCCTTCCACAATCGTTCTCACTCTTTCTCCATCTCTCTCACACTCTGATTCTCCCTGCGTTCCACAATCGTTCGCAATCTTTCTCCATCTCTCTCACACTCTGTATCTCCCTGCGTTCCACAATCGTTCTCACTCTTTCTCTTCTCACTCACACTCTTTCTCCCTGCCTTCCACAATCGTTCTCACTCTTTCTCCATCTCTCTCACACTCTGATTCTCCCTGCGTTCCACAATCGTTCTCACTCTTTCTCCATCTCTCTCACAATGTTTCTCCCTGCCTTCCACAATCGTTCTCACTCTTTCTCCATCTCTCTCACACTCTGTTTCTCCCTGCCTTCCACAATCGTTCTCACTCTTTCTCCATCTCTCTCACACTCTGATTCTCCCTGCGTTCCACAATCGTTCTCAATCTTTCTCCATCTCTCTCACACTGTTTCTCCCTGTCTTACACAATCGTTCTCACTCTTTCTCCATCTCTCACTCTCTGTTTCTCCCTGCCTTCCACAATCGTTCTCACTCTTTCTCCATCTCTCTCACACTGTTTCTCCCTGCCTTCCACAATCGTTCTCACTCTTTCTCCATTTCTCACACTCTGTATCACCCTGCCTTCCACAATCGTTCTCACTCTTTCTCCATCTCTCTCACACTGTTTCTCCCTGCCTTCCACAATCGTTCTCACTCTTTCTCCATCTCTCTGACACTCTGTTTCTCCCTGCCTTCCACAATCGTTCTCACTCTTTCTCCATCTCTCTCACTCTGTATCTCCCTGCCTTCCACAATCGTTCTCACTCTTTCTCCATCTCTCTCACACTGTTTCTCCCTGCCTTCCACAATCGTTGTCACTCTTTCTCCATCCCTCACACAGTTTCTCCCTGCCTTCCACAATCGTTCACACTCTTTCTCCGTCTCTCTCACACTCTGTTTCTCCCTGCGTTCCACAATCGTTCTCACTCTTTCTCCATCTCTCTCACACTCTGATTCTCCCTGCGTTCCACAATCGTTCGCAATCTTTCTCCATCTCTCTCACACTGTTTCTCCCTGCCTTCCACAATCGTTCTCACTCTTTCTCCATCTCTCTCACAATGTTTCTCTCTGCCTTCCACAATCGTTCTCACTCGTTCTCCATCTCTCTCACACTCTGATTCTCCCTGCGTTCCACAATCGTTCGCAATCTTTCTCCATCTCTCTCACACTCTGTATCTCCCTGCGTTCCACAATCGTTCTCACTCTTTCTCCATCTCTCTCACACTCTGTTTCTCCCTGCCTTCCACAATCGTTCTCACTCTTTCTCCATCTCTCTCACACTCTGTATCTCCCTGCGTTCCACAATCGTTCTCACTCTTTCTCTTCTCACTCACACTCTTTCTCCCTGTCTTACACAATCGTTCTCACTCTTTCTCCATCTCTCACTCTCTGTTTCTCCCTGCCTTCCACAATCGTTCTCACTCTTTCTCCATCTCTCTCACACTCTGATTCTCCCTGCGTTCCACAATTTTTCTCACTCTTTCTCCATCTCTCTCACAATGTTTCTCCCTGCCTTCCACAATCGTTCTCACTCTTTCTCCATCTCTCTCACACTCTGATTCTCTCTGCGTTCCACAATCATTCTCAATCTTTCTCCATCTCTCTCACACTGTTTCTCCCTGTCTTACACAATCGTTCTCACTCTTTCTCCATCTCTCACTCTCTGTTTCTCCCTGCCTTCCACAATCGTTCTCACTCTTTCTCCATCTCTCTCACACTGTTTCTCCCTGCCTTCCACAATCGTTCTCACTCTTTCTCCATTTCTCACACTCTGTATCACCCTGCCTTCCACAATCGTTCTCACTCTTTCTCCATCTCTCTCACACTGTTTCTCCCTGCCTTCCACAATCGTTCTCACTCTTTCTCCATCTCTCTGACACTCTGTTTCTCCCTGCCTTCCACAATCGTTCTCACTCTTTCTCCATCTCTCTCACTCTGTATCTCCCTGCCTTCCACAATCGTTCTCACTCTTTCTCCATCTCTCTCACAATGTTTCTCCCTGCCTTCCACAATCGTTGTCACTCTTTCTCCATCCCTCACACAGTTTCTCCCTGCCTTCCACTATCGTTCTCACTCTTTCTCCGTCTCTCTCACACTCTGATTCTCCCTGCGTTCCACAATCGTTCGCAATCTTTCTCCATCTCTCTCACACTGTTTCTCCCTGCCTTCCACAATCGTTCTCACTCTTTCTCCATTTCTCACACTCTGTATCACACTGCCTTCCACAATCGTTCTCACTCTTTCTCCATCTCTCTCACACTGTTTCTCCCTGCCTTCCACAATCGTTCTCACTCTTTCTCCATCTCTCTGACACTCTTTCTCCCTGCCTTCCACAATCGTTCTCACTCTTTCACCATCTCTCTCACTCTGTATCTCCCTGCCTTCCACAATCGTTCTCACTCTTTCTCCATCTCTCTCACAATGTTTCTCCCTGCCTTCCACAATCGTTGTCACTCTTTCTCCATCCCTCACACAGTTTCTCCCTGCCTTCCACAATCGTTCTCACTCTTTCTCCGTCTCTCTCACACTCTGATTCTCCCTGCGTTCCACAATCGTTCGCAATCTTTCTCCATCTCTCTCACACTCTGTATCTCCCCGCGTTCCACAATCGTTCTCACTCTTTCTCTTCTCACTCACACTCTTTCTCCCTGTCTTACACAATCGTTCTCACTCTTTCTCCATCTCTCACTATCTGTTTCTCCCTGCCTTCCACAATCGTTCTCACTCTTTCTCCATCTCTCTCACACTCTGATTCTCCCTGCGTTCCACAATCGTTCTCACTCTTTCTCCATCTCTCTCACAATGTTTCTCCCTGCCTTCCACAATCGTTCTCACTCTTTCTCTATCTCTCTCACACTCTGATTCTCCCTGCATTCTACAATCGTTCTCAATCTTTCTCCATCTCTCTCACACTCTGTATCTCCCTGCCTTCCACAATCGTTCTCACTCTTTCTCCATCTCTCTCACACTGTTTCTCCCTGCCTTCCACAATCGTTCTCACTCTTTCTCCATCTCTCTCACACGCTGTATCTCCCTACCTTCCACAATCGTTCTCACTCTTTCTCCATTTCTCACACTCTGTATCACCCTGCCTTCCACAATCATTCTCACTCTTTCTCCATCTCTCTCACACTCTGTTTCTCCCTGCCTTCCACAATCGTTCTCATTCTTTCTCCGTCTCTCTCACAATGTTTCTCCCGGCCTTCCACAATCGTTCTCACTCTTTCTCCATCTCTCTCACACCGTTTCTCCCTGCCTTCCACCATCGTTCTCACACTTTCTCCATCTCTCTCACTCTGTTTCTCCCTGCCTTCCACAATCGTTCTCACTCTTTCTCCATCTCTCTCACACTGTTTCTCCCTGCCTTCCACAATCGTTCTCACTCTTTCTCCATCTTTCTCACAATGTTTCTCCCTGCCTTCCACAATCGTACTCACTCTTTCTCCATCTCTCACACTCTGATTCTTCCTGCGTTCCACAATCGTTCTCACTCTTTCTCCATCTCTCTCACACTCTGTTTCTCCCTGCCTTCCACAATCGTTCTCAATCTTTCTCCATCTCTCACACACTCTGTTTCTCCCTGCCTTCCACAATCGTTCTTACTCTTTCTCCATCTCACTCACACTGTTTCTCCCTGCGTTCCACAATCGTTCACACTCTTTCTCCATCTCACTCACACTGTTTCTCCCTGCGTTCCACAATCGTTCACACTCTTTCTCCATCTCTCTCACACTCTGTATCTCCCTGCCTTCCACAATCGTTCTCACTCTTTCTCCATCTCTCACACTGTTTCTCCCTGCCTTCCACAATCGTTCTCACTCTTTCTCCATCTCTCTCACTCTGTTTCTCCCTGCCTTCCACAATCGTTCTCACTCTTTCTCCATCTCTCTCACACTGTTTCTCCCTGCCTTCCACAATCATTGTCACTCTTTCTCCATCTCTCTCACTCTGTTTCTCCCTGCCTTCCACAATCGTTCTCACTCTTTCTCCATCTCTCTCGCACTGTTTCTCCCTGCCTTCCACAATCGTTCACACTCTTTCTCCATCTCTCTCACAATGTATCTCCCTGCCTTCCACAATCGTTCTCACTCTTTCTCCATCTCTCTCACACACTGTTTCTCCCTGCCTTGCACAATCGTTCTCACTCTTTCTCCATTTCTCACACTCTGTTTCTCCCTGCCTTCCACAATCGTTCTCACTCTTTCTACATCTCTCACTCTCTGTTTCTCCCAGACTTCCACAATCGTTCTCACTCTTTCTCCATCTCTCTCACACTGTTTCTCCCTGCCTTCCACAATCGTTCTCACTCTTTCTCCATTTCTCACACTCTGTATCACCCTGCCTTCCACAATCGTTCTCACTCTTTCTACATCTCTCTCACACTGTTTCTCCCTGCCTTCCACAATCGTTCTCACTCTTTCTCCATCTCTCTGACACTCTGTTTCTCCCTGCCTTCCACAATCGTTCTCACTCTTTCTCCATATCTCTCACTCTGTATCTCCCTGCCTTCCACAATCGTTCTCACTCTTTCTCCATCTCTCTCACAATGTTTCTCTCTGCCTTCCACAATCGTTCTCACTCTATCTCCATCTCTCTCACACTCTGTATCTCCCTGCCTTCCACAATCATTCTCACTCTTTCTCCATCTCTCACTGTGTTTCTCCCTGCCTTCCACAATCGTTCTCACTCTTTCTCCATCTCTCTCACACACTGTTTCTCCCTGCGTTCCACAATCGTTCTCACTCTTTCTCCATCTCTCTCACACTCTGTTTCTCCCTGCCTTCCACAATCGTTCTCACTCTTTCTCCATCTCTCACACAGTGTTTCTCCCTGCCTTCCACAATCGTTCTCACTCTTTCTCCATCTCTCACACTCTGTTTCTCCCTGCGTTCCACAATCGTTCTCACTCTTTCTCCATCTCTCTCACACTGTTTCTCCCTGCCTTCCACAATCGTTCTAACTCATTCTCCATCTCTCTCACAATGTATCTCCCTGCCTTCCACAATCGTTCTCACTCTTTCTCCATCTCTCTCACAATGTATCTCCCTGCCATCCACAATCGTTCTCACTCTTTCTCCATCTCTCTCTCACAGTTTCTCCCTGCCTTCCACAATCGTTCTCACTCTTTCTCCATCTCTCTCACACTCTGTTTCTCCCTGCCTTCCACAGTCGTTCTCACTCTTTCTCCATCTCTCTCACAATGTATCTCCCTGCCTTCCACAATCGTTCTCACTCATTCTCCATCTCTCTCACACTCTGTTTCTCCCTGCCTTCCACAATCGTTCTCACTCTTTCTCCATCGCTCACACTCTGTTTCTCCCTGCCTTCCACAATCGTTCTCACTCTTTCTCCATCTCTCTCACACTGTTTCTCCCTGCCTTCCACAATCGTTCTCACTCTTTCTCCATCTCTCTCACACTCTGTTTCTCCCTGCCTTCCACAATCGTTCTCACTCTTTCTCCATCTCTCACACACTGTTTCTCCCTGCCTTACAGAATCGTTCTCACTCTTTCTCCATCTCTCTCACACTCTGTATCTCCCTGCCGTCCACAATCGTTCTCACTCTTTCTCCATCTCTCACTCTCTGTTTCTCCCTGCCTTCCACAATTGTTCTCACTCTTTCTCCATCTCTCTCACACTCTGATTCTCCCTGCGTTCCACAATCGTTCTCACTCTTTCTCCATCTCACTCACACTCTTTCTCCCTGTCTTACACAATCGTTCTCACTCTTTCTCCATCTCTCACTCTCTGTTTCTCCCTGCCTTCCACAATCGTTCTCACTCTTTCTCCATCTCTCTCACAATGTTTCTCCCTGCCTTCCACAATCGTTCTCACTCTTTCTCCATCTCTCTCACTCTGTTTCTCCCTGCCTTCCACAATCGTTCTCACTCTTTCTCCATCTCTCTCACACTCTGATTCTCCCTGCGTTCCACAATCGTTCTCACTCTTTCTCCATCTCTCTCACAATGTTTCTCTCTGCCTTCCACAATCGTTCTCACTCTTTCTCCATCTCTCTCACACTCTGATTCTCCCTGCGTTCCACAATCATTCGCAATCTTTCTCCATCTCTCTCACACTCTGTATCTCCCTGCGTTCCACAATCGTTCTCACTCTTTCTCTTCTCACTCACACTCTTTCTCCCTGCCTTCCACAATCGTTCTCACTCTTTCTCCATCTCTCTCACACTCTGATTCTCCCTGCGTTCCAGAATCGTTCTCACTCTTTCTCCATCTCTCTCACAATGTTTCTCCCTGCCTTCCACAATCGTTCTCACTCTTTCTCCGTCTCTCTCACACTCTGATTCTCCCTGCGTTCCACAATCGTTCGCAATCTTTCTCCATCTCTCTCACACTCTGTATCTCCCTGCCTTCCACAATCGTTCTCACTCTTTCTCTTCTCACTCACACTCTTTCTCCCTGTCTTACACAATCGTTCTCACTCTTTCTCCATCTCTCACTCTCTGTTTCTCCCTGCCTTCCACAATCGTTCTCACTCTTTCTCCATCTCTCTCACAATGTTTCTCCCTGCGTTCCACAATCGTTCTCACTCTTTCTCCATCTCTCACACACTCTGTATCTCCCTGCCTTCCACAATCGTTCTCACTCTTTCTCCATCTCTCTCACACTGTTTCTCCCTGCGTTCCACAATCGTTCACACTCTTTCTCCATCTCTCTCACAATGTTTCTCCCTGCCTTCCACAATCGTTGTCACTCTTTCTCCATCCCTCACACAGTTTCTCCCTGCCTTCCACCATCGTTCTCACACTTTCTCCATCACTCTCACTCTTTCTCCCTGCCTTCCACAATCGTTCTCACTCTTTCTCCATCTCTCTCACACTCTGATTCTCCCTGCGTTCCACAATCGTTCTCACTCTTTCTCCATCTCTCTCACAATGTTTCTCTCTGCCTTCCACAATCGTTCTCACTCTTTCTCCATCTCTCTCACACTCTGATTCTCCCTGCGTTCCACAATCGTTCGCAATCTTTCTCCATCTCTCTCACACTCTGTATCTCCCTGCGTTCCACAATCGTTCTCACTCTTTCTCTTCTCACTCACACTCTTTCTCCCTGCCTTCCACAATCGTTCTCACTCTTTCTCCATCTCTCTCACACTCTGATTCTCCCTGCGTTCCACAATCGTTCTCACTCTTTCTCCATCTCTCTCACAATGTTTCTCCCTGCCTTCCACAATCGTTCTCACTCTTTCTCCATCTCTCTCACACTCTGTTTCTCCCTGCCTTCCACAATCGTTCTCACTCTTTCTCCATCTCTCTCACACTCTGATTCTCCCTGCGTTCCACAATCGTTCTCAATCTTTCTCCATCTCTCTCACACTGTTTCTCCCTGTCTTACACAATCGTTCTCACTCTTTCTCCATCTCTCACTCTCTGTTTCTCCCTGCCTTCCACAATCGTTCTCACTCTTTCTCCATCTCTCTCACACTGTTTCTCCCTGCCTTCCACAATCGTTCTCACTCTTTCTCCATTTCTCACACTCTGTATCACCCTGCCTTCCACAATCGTTCTCACTCTTTCTCCATCTCTCTCACACTGTTTCTCCCTGCCTTCCACAATCGTTCTCACTCTTTCTCCATCTCTCTGACACTCTGTTTCTCCCTGCCTTCCACAATCGTTCTCACTCTTTCTCCATCTCTCTCACTCTGTATCTCCCTGCCTTCCACAATCGTTCTCACTCTTTCTCCATCTCTCTCACACTGTTTCTCCCTGCCTTCCACAATCGTTGTCACTCTTTCTCCATCCCTCACACAGTTTCTCCCTGCCTTCCACAATCGTTCTCACTCTTTCTCCGTCTCTCTCACACTCTGTTTCTCCCTGCGTTCCACAATCGTTCTCACTCTTTCTCCATCTCTCTCACACTCTGATTCTCCCTGCGTTCCACAATCGTTCGCAATCTTTCTCCATCTCTCTCACACTGTTTCTCCCTGCCTTCCACAATCGTTCTCACTCTTTCTCCATCTCTCTCACAATGTTTCTCTCTGCCTTCCACAATCGTTCTCACTCGTTCTCCATCTCTCTCACACTCTGATTCTCCCTGCGTTCCACAATCGTTCGCAATCTTTCTCCATCTCTCTCACACTCTGTATCTCCCTGCATTCCACAATCGTTCTCACTCTTTCTCCATCTCTCTCACACTCTGTTTCTCCCTGCCTTCCACAATCGTTCTCACTCTTTCTCCATCTCTCTCACACTCTGTATCTCCCTGCGTTCCACAATCGTTCTCACTCTTTCTCTTCTCACTCACACTCTTTCTCCCTGTCTTACACAATCGTTCTCACTCTTTCTCCATCTCTCACTCTCTGTTTCTCCCTGCCTTCCACAATCGTTCTCACTCTTTCTCCATCTCTCTCACACTCTGATTCTCCCTGCGTTCCACAATTTTTCTCACTCTTTCTCCATCTCTCTCACAATGTTTCTCCCTGCCTTCCACAATCGTTCTCACTCTTTCTCCATCTCTCTCACACTCTGATTCTCTCTGCGTTCCACAATCATTCTCAATCTTTCTCCATCTCTCTCACACTGTTTCTCCCTGTCTTACACAATCGTTCTCACTCTTTCTCCATCTCTCACTCTCTGTTTCTCCCTGCCTTCCACAATCGTTCTCACTCTTTCTCCATCTCTCTCACACTGTTTCTCCCTGCCTTCCACAATCGTTCTCACTCTTTCTCCATTTCTCACACTCTGTATCACCCTGCCTTCCACAATCGTTCTCACTCTTTCTCCATCTCTCTCACACTGTTTCTCCCTGCCTTCCACAATCGTTCTCACTCTTTCTCCATCTCTCTGACACTCTGTTTCTCCCTGCCTTCCACAATCGTTCTCACTCCTTCACCATCTCTCTCACTCTGTATCTCCCTGCCTTCCACAATCGTTCTCACTCTTTCTCCATCTCTCTCACAATGTTTCTCCCTGCCTTCCACAATCGTTGTCACTCTTTCTCCATCCCTCACACAGTTTCTCCCTGCCTTCCACAATCGTTCTCACTCTTTCTCCGTCTCTCTCACACTCTGATTCTCCCTGCGTTCCACAATCGTTCGCAATCTTTCTCCATCTCTCTCACACTCTGTATCTCCCCGCGTTCCACAATCGTTCTCACTCTTTCTCTTCTCACTCACACTCTTTCTCCCTGTCTTACACAATCGTTCTCACTCTTTCTCCATCTCTCACTCTCTGTTTCTCCCTGCCTTCCACAATCGTTCTCACTCTTTCTCCATCTCTCTCACAATGTTTCTCCCTGCCTTCCACAATCGTTCTCACTCTTTCTCCATCTCTCTCACTCTGTTTCTCCCTGCCTTCCACAATCGTTCTCACTCTTTCTCCATCTCTCTCACACTCTGATTCTCCCTGCGTTCCACAATCGTTCTCACTCTTTCTCCATCTCTCTCACAATGTTTCTCTCTGCCTTCCACAATCGTTCTCACTCTTTCTCCATCTCTCTCACACTCTGATTCTCCCTGCGTTCCACAATCATTCGCAATCTTTCTCCATCTCTCTCACACTCTGTATCTCCCTGCGTTCCACAATCGTTCTCACTCTTTCTCTTCTCACTCACACTCTTTCTCCCTGCCTTCCACAATCGTTCTCACTCTTTCTCCATCTCTCTCACACTCTGATTCTCCCTGCGTTCCAGAATCGTTCTCACTCTTTCTCCATCTCTCTCACAATGTTTCTCCCTGCCTTCCACAATCGTTCTCACTCTTTCTCCGTCTCTCTCACACTCTGATTCTCCCTGCGTTCCACAATCGTTCGCAATCTTTCTCCATCTCTCTCACACTCTGTATCTCCCTGCCTTCCACAATCGTTCTCACTCTTTCTCTTCTCACTCACACTCTTTCTCCCTGTCTTACACAATCGTTCTCACTCTTTCTCCATCTCTCACTCTCTGTTTCTCCCTGCCTTCCACAATCGTTCTCACTCTTTCTCCATCTCTCTCACAATGTTTCTCCCTGCGTTCCACAATCGTTCTCACTCTTTCTCCATCTCTCACACACTCTGTATCTCCCTGCCTTCCACAATCGTTCTCACTCTTTCTCCATCTCTCTCACACTGTTTCTCCCTGCGTTCCACAATCGTTCACACTCTTTCTCCATCTCTCTCACAATGTTTCTCCCTGCCTTCCACAATCGTTGTCACTCTTTCTCCATCCCTCACACAGTTTCTCCCTGCCTTCCACCATCGTTCTCACACTTTCTCCATCACTCTCACTCTTTCTCCCTGCCTTCCACAATCGTTCTCACTCTTTCTCCATCTCTCTCACACTCTGATTCTCCCTGCGTTCCACAATCGTTCTCACTCTTTCTCCATCTCTCTCACAATGTTTCTCTCTGCCTTCCACAATCGTTCTCACTCTTTCTCCATCTCTCTCACACTCTGATTCTCCCTGCGTTCCACAATCGTTCGCAATCTTTCTCCATCTCTCTCACACTCTGTATCTCCCTGCGTTCCACAATCGTTCTCACTCTTTCTCTTCTCACTCACACTCTTTCTCCCTGCCTTCCACAATCGTTCTCACTCTTTCTCCATCTCTCTCACACTCTGATTCTCCCTGCGTTCCACAATCGTTCTCACTCTTTCTCCATCTCTCTCACAATGTTTCTCCCTGCCTTCCACAATCGTTCTCACTCTTTCTCCATCTCTCTCACACTCTGTTTCTCCCTGCCTTCCACAATCGTTCTCACTCTTTCTCCATCTCTCTCACACTCTGATTCTCCCTGCGTTCCACAATCGTTCTCAATCTTTCTCCATCTCTCTCACACTGTTTCTCCCTGTCTTACACAATCGTTCTCACTCTTTCTCCATCTCTCACTCTCTGTTTCTCCCTGCCTTCCACAATCGTTCTCACTCTTTCTCCATCTCTCTCACACTGTTTCTCCCTGCCTTCCACAATCGTTCTCACTCTTTCTCCATTTCTCACACTCTGTATCACCCTGCCTTCCACAATCGTTCTCACTCTTTCTCCATCTCTCTCACACTGTTTCTCCCTGCCTTCCACAATCGTTCTCACTCTTTCTCCATCTCTCTGACACTCTGTTTCTCCCTGCCTTCCACAATCGTTCTCACTCTTTCTCCATCTCTCTCACTCTGTATCTCCCTGCCTTCCACAATCGTTCTCACTCTTTCTCCATCTCTCTCACACTGTTTCTCCCTGCCTTCCACAATCGTTGTCACTCTTTCTCCATCCCTCACACAGTTTCTCCCTGCCTTCCACAATCGTTCTCACTCTTTCTCCGTCTCTCTCACACTCTGTTTCTCCCTGCGTTCCACAATCGTTCTCACTCTTTCTCCATCTCTCTCACACTCTGATTCTCCCTGCGTTCCACAATCGTTCGCAATCTTTCTCCATCTCTCTCACACTGTTTCTCCCTGCCTTCCACAATCGTTCTCACTCTTTCTCCATCTCTCTCACAATGTTTCTCTCTGCCTTCCACAATCGTTCTCACTCGTTCTCCATCTCTCTCACACTCTGATTCTCCCTGCGTTCCACAATCGTTCGCAATCTTTCTCCATCTCTCTCACACTCTGTATCTCCCTGCGTTCCACAATCGTTCTCACTCTTTCTCCATCTCTCTCACACTCTGTTTCTCCCTGCCTTCCACAATCGTTCTCACTCTTTCTCCATCTCTCTCACACTCTGTATCTCCCTGCGTTCCACAATCGTTCTCACTCTTTCTCTTCTCACTCACACTCTTTCTCCCTGTCTTACACAATCGTTCTCACTCTTTCTCCATCTCTCACTCTCTGTTTCTCCCTGCCTTCCACAATCGTTCTCACTCTTTCTCCATCTCTCTCACACTCTGATTCTCCCTGCGTTCCACAATTTTTCTCACTCTTTCTCCATCTCTCTCACAATGTTTCTCCCTGCCTTCCACAATCGTTCTCACTCTTTCTCCATCTCTCTCACACTCTGATTCTCTCTGCGTTCCACAATCATTCTCAATCTTTCTCCATCTCTCTCACACTGTTTCTCCCTGTCTTACACAATCGTTCTCACTCTTTCTCCATCTCTCACTCTCTGTTTCTCCCTGCCTTCCACAATCGTTCTCACTCTTTCTCCATCTCTCTCACACTGTTTCTCCCTGCCTTCCACAATCGTTCTCACTCTTTCTCCATTTCTCACACTCTGTATCACCCTGCCTTCCACAATCGTTCTCACTCTTTCTCCATCTCTCTCACACTGTTTCTCCCTGCCTTCCACAATCGTTCTCACTCTTTCTCCATCTCTCTGACACTCTGTTTCTCCCTGCCTTCCACAATCGTTCTCACTCTTTCTCCATCTCTCTCACTCTGTATCTCCCTGCCTTCCACAATCGTTCTCACTCTTTCTCCATCTCTCTCACAATGTTTCTCCCTGCCTTCCACAATCGTTGTCACTCTTTCTCCATCCCTCACACAGTTTCTCCCTGCCTTCCACTATCGTTCTCACTCTTTCTCCGTCTCTCTCACACTCTGATTCTCCCTGCGTTCCACAATCGTTCGCAATCTTTCTCCATCTCTCTCACACTGTTTCTCCCTGCCTTCCACAATCGTTCTCACTCTTTCTCCATTTCTCACACTCTGTATCACACTGCCTTCCACAATCGTTCTCACTCTTTCTCCATCTCTCTCACACTGTTTCTCCCTGCCTTCCACAATCGTTCTCACTCTTTCTCCATCTCTCTGACACTCTTTCTCCCTGCCTTCCACAATCGTTCTCACTCTTTCACCATCTCTCTCACTCTGTATCTCCCTGCCTTCCACAATCGTTCTCACTCTTTCTCCATCTCTCTCACAATGTTTCTCCCTGCCTTCCACAATCGTTGTCACTCTTTCTCCATCCCTCACACAGTTTCTCCCTGCCTTCCACAATCGTTCTCACTCTTTCTCCGTCTCTCTCACACTCTGATTCTCCCTGCGTTCCACAATCGTTCGCAATCTTTCTCCATCTCTCTCACACTCTGTATCTCCCCGCGTTCCACAATCGTTCTCACTCTTTCTCTTCTCACTCACACTCTTTCTCCCTGTCTTACACAATCGTTCTCACTCTTTCTCCATCTCTCACTATCTGTTTCTCCCTGCCTTCCACAATCGTTCTCACTCTTTCTCCATCTCTCTCACACTCTGATTCTCCCTGCGTTCCACAATCGTTCTCACTCTTTCTCCATCTCTCTCACAATGTTTCTCCCTGCCTTCCACAATCGTTCTCACTCTTTCTCTATCTGTCTCACACTCTGATTCTCCCTGCATTCTACAATCGTTCTCAATCTTTCTCCATCTCTCTCACACTCTGTATCTCCCTGCCTTCCACAATCGTTCTCACTCTTTCTCCATCTCTCTCACACTGTTTCTCCCTGCCTTCCACAATCGTTCTCACTCTTTCTCCATCTCTCTCACACGCTGTATCTCCCTACCTTCCACAATCGTTCTCACTCTTTCTCCATTTCTCACACTCTGTATCACCCTGCCTTCCACAATCATTCTCACTCTTTCTCCATCTCTCTCACACTCTGTTTCTCCCTGCCTTCCACAATCGTTCTCATTCTTTCTCCGTCTCTCTCACAATGTTTCTCCCGGCCTTCCACAATCGTTCTCACTCTTTCTCCATCTCTCTCACACCGTTTCTCCCTGCCTTCCACCATCGTTCTCACACTTTCTCCATCTCTCTCACTCTGTTTCTCCCTGCCTTCCACAATCGTTCTCACTCTTTCTCCATCTCTCTCACACTGTTTCTCCCTGCCTTCCACAATCGTTCTCACTCTTTCTCCATCTTTCTCACAATGTTTCTCCCTGCCTTCCACAATCGTACTCACTCTTTCTCCATCTCTCACACTCTGATTCTTCCTGCGTTCCACAATCGTTCTCACTCTTTCTCCATCTCTCTCACACTCTGTTTCTCCCTGCCTTCCACAATCGTTCTCAATCTTTCTCCATCTCTCACACACTCTGTTTCTCCCTGCCTTCCACAATCGTTCTTACTCTTTCTCCATCTCACTCACACTGTTTCTCCCTGCGTTCCACAATCGTTCACACTCTTTCTCCATCTCACTCACACTGTTTCTCCCTGCGTTCCACAATCGTTCACACTCTTTCTCCATCTCTCTCACACTCTGTATCTCCCTGCCTTCCACAATCGTTCTCACTCTTTCTCCATCTCTCTCACTCTGTTTCTCCCTGCCTTCCACAATCGTTCTCACTCTTTCTCCATCTCTCTCACACTGTTTCTCCCTGCCTTCCACAATCATTGTCACTCTTTCTCCATCTCTCTCACTCTGTTTCTCCCTGCCTTCCACAATCGTTCTCACTCTTTCTCCATCTCTCTCGCACTGTTTCTCCCTGCCTTCCACAATCGTTCACACTCTTTCTCCATCTCTCTCACAATGTATCTCCCTGCCTTCCACAATCGTTCTCACTCTTTCTCCATCTCTCTCACACACTGTTTCTCCCTGCCTTGCACAATCGTTCTCACTCTTTCTCCATTTCTCACACTCTGTTTCTCCCTGCCTTCCACAATCGTTCTCACTCTTTCTACATCTCTCACTCTCTGTTTCTCCCAGACTTCCACAATCGTTCTCACTCTTTCTCCATCTCTCTCACACTGTTTTTCCCTGCCTTCCACAATCGTTCTCACTCTTTCTCCATTTCTCACACTCTGTATCACCCTGCCTTCCACAATCGTTCTCACTCTTTCTACATCTCTCTCACACTGTTTCTCCCTGCCTTCCACAATCGTTCTCACTCTTTCTCCATCTCTCTGACACTCTGTTTCTCCCTGCCTTCCACAATCGTTCTCACTCTTTCTCCATATCTCTCACTCTGTATCTCCCTGCCTTCCACAATCGTTCTCACTCTTTCTCCATCTCTCTCACAATGTTTCTCTCTGCCTTCCACAATCGTTCTCACTCTATCTCCATCTCTCTCACACTCTGTATCTCCCTGCCTTCCACAATCATTCTCACTCTTTCTCCATCTCTCACTGTGTTTCTCCCTGCCTTCCACAATCGTTCTCACTCTTTCTCCATCTCTCTCACACACTGTTTCTCCCTGCGTTCCACAATCGTTCTCACTCTTTCTCCATCTCTCTCACACTCTGTTTCTCCCTGCCTTCCACAATCGTTCTCACTCTTTCTCCATCTCTCACACAGTGTTTCTCCCTGCCTTCCACAATCGTTCTCACTCTTTCTCCATCTCTCACACTCTGTTTCTCCCTGCGTTCCACAATCGTTCTCACTCTTTCTCCATCTCTCTCACACTGTTTCTCCCTGCCTTCCACAATCGTTCTAACTCATTCTCCATCTCTCTCACAATGTATCTCCCTGCCTTCCACAATCGTTCTCACTCTTTCTCCATCTCTCTCACAATGTATCTCCCTGCCATCCACAATCGTTCTCACTCTTTCTCCATCTCTCTCTCACAGTTTCTCCCTGCCTTCCACAATCGTTCTCACTCTTTCTCCATCTCTCTCACACTCTGTTTCTCCCTGCCTTCCACAGTCGTTCTCACTCTTTCTCCATCTCTCTCACAATGTATCTCCCTGCCTTCCACAATCGTTCTCACTCTTTCTCCATCTCTCTCACACTCTGTTTCTCCCTGCCTTCCACAATCGTTCTCACTCTTTCTCCATCGCTCACACTCTGTTTCTCCCTGCCTTCCACAATCGTTCTCACTCTTTCTCCATCTCTCTCACACTGTTTCTCCCTGCCTTCCACAATCGTTCTCACTCTTTCTCCATCTCTCTCACACTCTGTTTCTCCCTGCCTTCCACAATCGTTCTCACTCTTTCTCCATCTCTCACACACTGTTTCTCCCTGCCTTACAGAATCGTTCTCACTCTTTCTCCATCTCTCTCACACTCTGTATCTCCCTGCCGTCCACAATCGTTCTCACTCTTTCTCCATCTCTCACTCTCTGTTTCTCCCTGCCTTCCACAATTGTTCTCACTCTTTCTCCATCTCTCTCACACTCTGATTCTCCCTGCGTTCCACAATCGTTCTCACTCTTTCTCCATCTCTCTCACAATGTTTCTCCCTGCCTTCCACAATCGTTCTCACTCTTTCTCCATCTCTCTCACACTCTGATTCTCTCTGCGTTCCACAATCATTCTCAATCTTTCTCCATCTCTCTCACACTGTTTCTCCCTGTCTTACACAATCGTTCTCACTCTTTCTCCATCTCTCACTCTCTGTTTCTCCCTGCCTTCCACAATCGTTCTCACTCTTTCTCCATCACTCTCACACTGTTTCTCCCTGCCTTCCACAATCGTTCTCACTCTTTCTCCATTTCTCACACTCTGTATCACCCTGCCTTCCACAATCGTTCTCACTCTTTCTCCATCTCTCTCACACTGTTTCTCCCTGCCTTCCACAATCGTTCTCACTCTTTCTCCATCTCTCTGAAACTCTGTTTCTCCCTGCCTTCCACAATCGTTCTCACTCTTTCTCCATCCCTCACACAGTTTCTCCCTGCCTTCCACAATCGTTCTCACTCTTTCTCCGTCTCTCTCACACTCTGATTCTCCCTGCGTTCCACAATCGTTCGCAATCTTTCTCCATCTCTCTCACACTGTTTCTCCCTGCCTTCCACAATCGTTCTCACTCTTTCTCCATTTCTCACACTCTGTATCACACTGCCTTCCACAATCGTTCTCACTCTTTCTCCATCTCTCTCACACTGTATCTCCCTGCCTTCCACAATCGTTCTCACTCTTTCTCCATCTCTCACACTCTGTTTCTCCCTGCCTTACACAATCGTTCTCACTCTTTCTCCATCTCTCTCACTCTGTTTCTCCCTGCCTTCCACAATCGTTCTTACTCTTTCTCCATCTCTTACACACTGTTTCTCCCTGCCTTCCACAATCGTTCTCATTCTTTCTCCATCTCTCACACTCTGTATCTCCCTGCGTTCCACAATCGTTCTTACTCTTTCTCCATCTCTTACACTCTGTTTCTCCCTGCCTTCCACAATCGTTCTCACTCTTTCTCCATCTCTCACACTCTGTATCTCCCTGCGTTCCACAATCGTTCTCACTCTTTCTCCATCTCTCTCACTCTGTTTCTCCCTGCCTTCCACAATCGTTCTCACTCTTTCTCCATCTCTCACACTCTGTATCTCCCTGCGTTCCACAATCGTTCTCACTCTTTCTCCATCTCTCACACTCTGTTTCTCCCTGCGTTCCACAATCGTTCTCACTCTTTCTCCATCTCTCTCACACTGTTTCTCCCTGCCTTCCACAATCGTTCTAACTCATTCTCCATCTCTCTCACAATGTATCTCCCTGCCTTCCACAATCGTTCTCACTCTTTCTCCATCTCTCTCACAATGTATCTCCCTGCCATCCACAATCGTTCTCACTCTTTCTCCATCTCTCTCTCACAGTTTCTCCCTGCCTTCCACAATCGTTCTCACTCTTTCTCCATCTCTCTCACACTCTGTTTCTCCCTGCCTTCCACAGTCGTTCTCACTCTTTCTCCATCTCTCTCACAATGTATCTCCCTGCCTTCCACAATCGTTCTCACTCTTTCTCCATCTCTCTCACACTCTGTTTCTCCCTGCCTTCCACAATCGTTCTCACTCTTTCTCCATCGCTCACACTCTGTTTCTCCCTGCCTTCCACAATCGTTCTCACTCTTTCTCCATCTCTCTCACACTGTATCTCCCTGCCTTCCACAATCGTTCTCACTCTTTCTCCATCTCTCACACTCTGTTTCTCCCTGCCTTACACAATCGTTCTCACTCTTTCTCCATCTCTCTCACTCTGTTTCTCCCTGCCTTCCACAATCGTTCTTACTCTTTCTCCATCTCTTACACACTGTTTCTCCCTGCCTTCCACAATCGTTCTCACTCTTTCTCCATCTCTCACACACTGTTTCTCCCTGCCTTACAGAATCGTTCTCACTCTTTCTCCATCTCTCTCACACTCTGTATCTCCCTGCCGTCCACAATCGTTCTCACTCTTTCTCCATCTCTCTCACACTGTTTCTCCCTGCCTTCCACAATCGTTCTCACTCTTTCTCCATCTCTCTCACACTCTGTTTCTCCCTGCCTTCCACAATCGTTCTCACTCTTTCTCCATCTCTCACACACTGTTTCTCCCTGCCTTACAGAATCGTTCTCACTCTTTCTCCATCTCTCTCACACTCTGTATCTCCCTGCCTTCCACAATCATTCTCACTCTTTCTCCATCTCTCACTGTGTTTCTCCCTGCCTTCCACAATCGTTCTCACTCTTTCTCCATCTCTCTCACACACTGTTTCTCCCTGCGTTCCACAATCGTTCTCACTCTTTCTCCATCTCTCTCACACTCTGTTTCTCCCTGCCTTCCACAATCGTTCTCACTCTTTCTCCATCTCTCACACAGTGTTTCTCCCTGCCTTCCACAATCGTTCTCACTCTTTCTCCATCTCTCACACTCTGTTTCTCCCTGCGTTCCACAATCGTTCTCACTCTTTCTCCATCTCTCTCACACTGTTTCTCCCTGCCTTCCACAATCGTTCTAACTCATTCTCCATCTCTCTCACAATGTATCTCCCTGCCTTCCACAATCGTTCTCACTCTTTCTCCATCTCTCTCACAATGTATCTCCCTGCCATCCACAATCGTTCTCACTCTTTCTCCATCTCTCTCTCACAGTTTCTCCCTGCCTTCCACAATCGTTCTCACTCTTTCTCCATCTCTCTCACACTCTGTTTCTCCCTGCCTTCCACAGTCGTTCTCACTCTTTCTCCATCTCTCTCACAATGTATCTCCCTGCCTTCCACAATCGTTCTCACTCTTTCTCCATCTCTCTCACACTCTGTTTCTCCCTGCCTTCCACAATCGTTCTCACTCTTTCTCCATCGCTCACACTCTGTTTCTCCCTGCCTTCCACAATCGTTCTCACTCTTTCTCCATCTCTCTCACACTGTTTCTCCCTGCCTTCCACAATCGTTCTCACTCTTTCTCCATCTCTCTCACACTCTGTTTCTCCCTGCCTTCCACAATCGTTCTCACTCTTTCTCCATCTCTCACACACTGTTTCTCCCTGCCTTACAGAATCGTTCTCACTCTTTCTCCATCTCTCTCACACTCTGTATCTCCCTGCCGTCCACAATCGTTCTCACTCTTTCTCCATCTCTCACTCTCTGTTTCTCCCTGCCTTCCACAATTGTTCTCACTCTTTCTCCATCTCTCTCACACTCTGATTCTCCCTGCGTTCCACAATCGTTCTCACTCTTTCTCCATCTCTCTCACAATGTTTCTCCCTGCCTTCCACAATCGTTCTCACTCTTTCTCCATCTCTCTCACACTCTGATTCTCTCTGCGTTCCACAATCATTCTCAATCTTTCTCCATCTCTCTCACACTGTTTCTCCCTGTCTTACACAATCGTTCTCACTCTTTCTCCATCTCTCACTCTCTGTTTCTCCCTGCCTTCCACAATCGTTCTCACTCTTTCTCCATCACTCTCACACTGTTTCTCCCTGCCTTCCACAATCGTTCTCACTCTTTCTCCATTTCTCACACTCTGTATCACCCTGCCTTCCACAATCGTTCTCACTCTTTCTCCATCTCTCTCACACTGTTTCTCCCTGCCTTCCACAATCGTTCTCACTCTTTCTCCATCTCTCTGAAACTCTGTTTCTCCCTGCCTTCCACAATCGTTCTCACTCTTTCTCCATCCCTCACACAGTTTCTCCCTGCCTTCCACAATCGTTCTCACTCTTTCTCCGTCTCTCTCACACTCTGATTCTCCCTGCGTTCCACAATCGTTCGCAATCTTTCTCCATCTCTCTCACACTGTTTCTCCCTGCCTTCCACAATCGTTCTCACTCTTTCTCCATTTCTCACACTCTGTATCACACTGCCTTCCACAATCGTTCTCACTCTTTCTCCATCTCTCTCACACTGTATCTCCCTGCCTTCCACAATCGTTCTCACTCTTTCTCCATCTCTCACACTCTGTTTCTCCCTGCCTTACACAATCGTTCTCACTCTTTCTCCATCTCTCTCACTCTGTTTCTCCCTGCCTTCCACAATCGTTCTTACTCTTTCTCCATCTCTTACACACTGTTTCTCCCTGCCTTCCACAATCGTTCTCACTCTTTCTCCATCTCTCACACTCTGTATCTCCCTGCGTTCCACAATCGTTCTTACTCTTTCTCCATCTCTTACACTCTGTTTCTCCCTGCCTTCCACAATCGTTCTCACTCTTTCTCCATCTCTCACACTCTGTATCTCCCTGCGTTCCACAATCGTTCTCACTCTTTCTCCATCTCTCTCACTCTGTTTCTCCCTGCCTTCCACAATCGTTCTCACTCTTTCTCCATCTCTCACACTCTGTATCTCCCTGCGTTCCACAATCGTTCTCACTCTTTCTCCATCTCTCACACTCTGTTTCTCCCTGCGTTCCACAATCGTTCTCACTCTTTCTCCATCTCTCTCACACTGTTTCTCCCTGCCTTCCACAATCGTTCTAACTCATTCTCCATCTCTCTCACAATGTATCTCCCTGCCTTCCACAATCGTTCTCACTCTTTCTCCATCTCTCTCACAATGTATCTCCCTGCCATCCACAATCGTTCTCACTCTTTCTCCATCTCTCTCTCACAGTTTCTCCCTGCCTTCCACAATCGTTCTCACTCTTTCTCCATCTCTCTCACACTCTGTTTCTCCCTGCCTTCCACAGTCGTTCTCACTCTTTCTCCATCTCTCTCACAATGTATCTCCCTGCCTTCCACAATCGTTCTCACTCTTTCTCCATCTCTCTCACACTCTGTTTCTCCCTGCCTTCCACAATCGTTCTCACTCTTTCTCCATCGCTCACACTCTGTTTCTCCCTGCCTTCCACAATCGTTCTCACTCTTTCTCCATCTCTCTCACACTGTTTCTCCCTGCCTTCCACAATCGTTCTCACTCTTTCTCCATCTCTCTCACACTCTGTTTCTCCCTGCCTTCCACAATCGTTCTCACTCTTTCTCCATCTCTCACACACTGTTTCTCCCTGCCTTACAGAATCGTTCTCACTCTTTCTCCATCTCTCTCACACTCTGTATCTCCCTGCCGTCCACAATCGTTCTCACTCTTTCTCCATCTCTCACTCTCTGTTTCTCCCTGCCTTCCACAATTGTTCTCACTCTTTCTCCATCTCTCTCACACTCTGATTCTCCCTGCGTTCCACAATCGTTCTCACTCTTTCTCCATCTCTCTCACAATGTTTCTCCCTGCCTTCCACAATCGTTCTCACTCTTTCTCCATCTCTCTCACACTCTGATTCTCTCTGCGTTCCACAATCATTCTCAATCTTTCTCCATCTCTCTCACACTGTTTCTCCCTGTCTTACACAATCGTTCTCACTCTTTCTCCATCTCTCACTCTCTGTTTCTCCCTGCCTTCCACAATCGTTCTCACTCTTTCTCCATCACTCTCACACTGTTTCTCCCTGCCTTCCACAATCGTTCTCACTCTTTCTCCATTTCTCACACTCTGTATCACCCTGCCTTCCACAATCGTTCTCACTCTTTCTCCATCTCTCTCACACTGTTTCTCCCTGCCTTCCACAATCGTTCTCACTCTTTCTCCATCTCTCTGAAACTCTGTTTCTCCCTGCCTTCCACAATCGTTCTCACTCTTTCTCCATCCCTCACACAGTTTCTCCCTGCCTTCCACAATCGTTCTCACTCTTTCTCCGTCTCTCTCACACTCTGATTCTCCCTGCGTTCCACAATCGTTCGCAATCTTTCTCCATCTCTCTCACACTGTTTCTCCCTGCCTTCCACAATCGTTCTCACTCTTTCTCCATTTCTCACACTCTGTATCACACTGCCTTCCACAATCGTTCTCACTCTTTCTCCATCTCTCTCACACTGTATCTCCCTGCCTTCCACAATCGTTCTCACTCTTTCTCCATCTCTCACACTCTGTTTCTCCCTGCCTTCCACAATCGTTCTCACTCTTTCTCCATCTCTCTCACTCTGTTTCTCCCTGCCTTCCACAATCGTTCTCACTCTTTCTCCATCTCTCACACTGTTTCTCCCTGCCTTACACAATCGTTCTCACTCTTTCTCCATCTCTCTCACTCTGTTTCTCCCTGCCTTCCACAATCGTTCTTACTCTTTCTCCATCTCTTACACACTGTTTCTCCCTGCCTTCCACAATCGTTCTCACTCTTTCTCCATCTCTCACACTCTGTATCTCCCTGCGTTCCACAATCGTTCTTACTCTTTCTCCATCTCTTACACTCTGTTTCTCCCTGCCTTCCACAATCGTTCTCACTCTTTCTCCATCTCTCACACTCTGTATCTCCCTGCGTTCCACAATCGTTCTCACTCTTTCTCCATCTCTCTCACTCTGTTTCTCCCTGCCTTCCACAATCGTTCTCACTCTTTCTCCATCTCTCACACTCTGTATCTCCCTGCGTTCCACAATCGTTCTCACTCTTTCTCCATCTCTCTCACTCTGTTTCTCCCTGCCTTCCACAATCGTTCTCACTCTTTCTCCATCTCTCTCACAATGTATCTCCCTGCCTTCCACAAACGTTCTCACTCTTTCTCCATCTCTCTCACTCTGTTTCTCCCTGCCTTCCACAATCGTTCTCACTCCATCTACATCTCTCTCACACTCTGTATCTCCCTGCGTTCCACAATCGTTCTCACTCTTTCTCCATCTCTCTCACTCTGTTTCTCCCTGCCTTCCACAATCGTTCTCACTCTTTCTCCATCTCTCTCACACTCTGATTCTCCCTGCGTTCCACAATCGTTCGCAATCTTTCTCCATCTCTCTCACACTGTTTCTCCCTGCCTTCCACAATCGTTCTCACTCTTTCTCCATCTCTCTCACAATGTTTCTCCCTGCGTTCCACAATCGTTCGCAATCTTTCTCCATCTCTCTCACACTAATGCGGGTAATAACTGTCCCTGAACCTGGTGGTGTGGGTCCTCAGGCTCCTGTACCTCCTTCCTGATGGTTGAGGGGTAATAACTGTCCCTGAACCTGGTGGTGTGGGTCCTGAGGCTCCTGTACCTCCTTCCTGATGGTTGAGGGGTAATAACTGTCCCTGAACCTGGTGGTGTGGGTCCTGAGGCTCCTGTACCTCCTTCCTGATGGTTGAGGGTAATAAATGTTCCTGAACCTGGTGGTGTGGGACCTGAGGCTCCTGTACCTCCTTCCTGATAGTTGAGGGGTAATAACTGTTCCTGAACCCGGTGGTGTGGGCCCTGAGGCTCCTGTACATCCTTCCTGATGGTTGAGGGGTAATAACTTTTCCTGAACCCGGTGGTGTGGGCCCTGAGGCTCCTGTACATCCTTCCTGATGGTTGAGGAGTAATAACTGTTCCTGAACCTGGTGGTGTGGGTCCTGAGGCTCCTGTACCTCCTTCCTGATGATTGAGAGGTAATAACGGTTCCTGAACATGGTGGTGTGGGTCATGAGGCACCTGTAACTCCTTCCTGATGGTTGAGGGATAATAACTGTTCCTGAACCTGGTGGTGTTGGTCCTGAGGCTCCTGTACCTCCTTCCTGATGGTTGAGGGGTAATAACAGTATCTGAACCTGGTGGTGTGGGTCCCGGGGCTCCTGTACCTTCTTCCTGATGGTTGAAGGGTAATAACTGTCCCTGAACCTGGTGGTGTTGGTCCTGAGGCTCCTGTACCTCATTCCTGATGGTTGAGGGGTAATAACTGTCCCTGAACCTGGTGGTGTGGGTCCCTAAGGCTCCTGTACCTCCTTCCTGATAGCTGAGGGGTAATAACTGTTCCTGAACCTGGTGGTGTGGGTCCTGAGGCTCCTGTACCTTCTTCCTGATGGTTGAGGGGTAATAACTGTTCCTGAACCTGGTAGTGTGAGTTCTGAGTCTCCTGCACCTCTTTCCTGATGGTTGGGAGGTAATAACTGATCCTGAACCTGGTCGTGTGGTTCCTGAGGCTCCTGTACTTCCTTCCTGCGATTGAAGGGTAATAACTGTCCCTGAACCTGGTGGTGTGGGTTCTGAGGCTCGTGTACCTCCTTCCTGATGGTTGAGGGATAACAACTGTTCCTGAAACTGTTGGTGAGGGTTTTAAGGCTCCTGTAACTCCTTCCTGATGGTTGAGGGGTAATAACTGTTCCTGAACCTGGTGGTGTTGGTCCTGAGGCTCCTGTACCTCCTTCCTGATGGTTGAGGGGTAATAACTGTTCCTGAACCTGGTGGTGTGTGTCCTGAGGCTCCTGTACCTCCTTTCTGATGGTTGAGGGGTAATAACTGTTCCTGAACCTGGTTGTGTTGGTCCTGAATCTCCTGTACCTCCTTCCTGATGGTTGATGGATAATAACAGTTCCTGAACCTGTTGATGTGGGTCCCTAGGGCTCCTGTACCTCCTTCCTGATGGTTAATAACTGTCCCTGTGCCTGGTGGTGTGGGTCCTAAGGCTCCTGTACCTTCTTCCTGATGTTTGAGAGGTAATAACTGTTCCTGAACCTGTTGGTGTGGGTCCTAAGGCTCCTGTACCTCCTTCCTGATGGTTGAGGGGTAATAACAGTATCTGAACCTGGTGGTGTGGGTCCCGGGGCTCCTGTACCTTCTTCCTGATGGTTGAAGGGTAATAACTGTCCCTGAACCTGGTGGTGTTGGTCCTGAGGCTCCTGTACCTCATTCCTGATGGTTGAGGGGTAATAACTGTCCCTGAACCTGGTGGTGTGGGTCCCTAAGGCTCCTGTACCTCCTTCCTGATAGCTGAGGGGTAATAACTGTTCCTGAACCTGGTGGTGTGGGTCCTGAGGCTCCTGTACCTTCTTCCTGATGGTTGAGGGGTAATAACTGTTCCTGAACCTGGTAGTGTGAGTTCTGAGTCTCCTGCACCTCTTTCCTGATGGTTGGGAGGTAATAACTGATCCTGAACCTGGTCGTGTGGTTCCTGAGGCTCCTGTACTTCCTTCCTGCGATTGAAGGGTAATAACTGTCCCTGAACCTGGTGGTGTGGGTTCTGAGGCTCGTGTACCTCCTTCCTGATGGTTGAGGGATAACAACTGTTCCTGAAACTGTTGGTGAGGGTTTTAAGGCTCCTGTAACTCCTTCCTGATGGTTGAGGGGTAATAACTGTTCCTGAACCTGGTGGTGTTGGTCCTGAGGCTCCTGTACCTCCTTCCTGATGGTTGAGGGGTAATAACTGTTCCTGAACCTGGTGGTGTGTGTCCTGAGGCTCCTGTACCTCCTTTCTGATGGTTGAGGGGTAATAACTGTTCCTGAACCTGGTTGTGTTGGTCCTGAATCTCCTGTACCTCCTTCCTGATGGTTGATGGATAATAACAGTTCCTGAACCTGTTGATGTGGGTCCCTAGGGCTCCTGTACCTCCTTCCTGATGGTTAATAACTGTCCCTGTGCCTGGTGGTGTGGGTCCTAAGGCTCCTGTACCTTCTTCCTGATGTTTGAGAGGTAATAACTGTTCCTGAACCTGTTGGTGTGGGTCCTAAGGCTCCTGTACCTCCTTCCTGATGGTTGAGGGGTAATAACTGTTCCTTAACCTGGTGGTGTGTGTCCTGAGGCTCCTGTACCTCCTTCCTGATGGTTGAGGGGTAATAACTGTTCCTGAACCTGCTGATGTTGGTCCTGAGGCTCCTGTACCTCCTACCTGATGGTTGAGGGGGGTAATAACTGTTCCTGAACCTGGTTGTGTTAGTCCTGAATCTCCTGTACCTCCTTCCTGATGGTTGAGGGGTAATAACAGTTCCTGAACCTGTTGATGTGGGTCCCTAGGGCTCCTGTACCTCCTTCCTGATGGTTGAGTGGTAATAACTGACCCTGAACCTGGTGGTGTGGGTCCTGCGGCACCTGTTCCTCCTTCCTTATGGTTGAGGAGGGGTAATAACTGTCCCTGAACCAGGTGGTGTGGGTCCTGCGGCTCCAGTTCCTCCTTCCTGATTGTTGAGGGGGTAATAACTGTTCCTGAACCTGGTGGTGTGGGGCCTGAGGCTCCTGTACCTCCTTCCTGATGATTGAGGGGTAATAACTGACCCTGAACCTGGTGGTGTGGGTCCTGAGGCTCCTGTACCTCCTTCCTGATGGTTGAGGGTAATAAATGTTCCTGAACCTGGTGGTGTGGGTCCTGAGGCTCCTGTACCTCCTTCCTGATGGTTGAGGGGTAATAACTATTCCTGAACCCGGTGGTGTGGGCCCTGAGGCTCCTGTACATCCTTCCTGATGGATGAGGAGTAATAACTGTTCCTGACCCTGGTGGTGTGGGTCCTGAGGCTCCTGCACCTCCTTCCTGATGGTTGTGGGGGTGATAACTGTTCCTGAACCTGGTGGTGTGGGTCATGAGGCTCCTGTAACTCCTTCCTGATGGTTGAGGGGTAATAACTGTATCTGAACCTGGTGGTGTGGGTCCCGGGGCTCCTGTACCTCCTTTCTGATGGTTGAAGGGTAATAACTGTCCCTGAACCAGGTGGTGTGGGTACTGAGGCTCCTGTACCTCCTTCCTGATGGTTGAGGGATAACAACTGTTCCTGAAACTGTTGGTGAGGGTTTTAAGGCTCCTGTAACTCCTTCCTGATGGTTGAGGGGTATTAACTGTTCCTGAACCCGGTGGTGTTGGTCCTGAGGCTCCTGTACCTCCTTCCTGATGGTTGAAGGGTAATAACTGTCCCTGAACCTGGTGGTGTTGGTTCTGAGGCTCCTGTACCTCATTCCTGATGGTTGAGCGTTAATACCTGTTCCAGAACCTGGTGGTGTGGGTCCTGAGGCTCCTGTACCTCCTTCCTGATGGTTGAGGGGTAATAACTGTCCCTGAACCTGGTGGTGAGGGTCCCTAAGGCTCCTGTACCTCCTTCCTGATGGTTGAGGGATAACAACTGTTCCTGAAACTGTTGGTGAGGGTTTTAAGGCTCCTGTACCTCCTTCGTGCAGGTTGAGGGGTAATAACTGTTCCTGAACCTGGTGGTGTGGGTCCTGAGGCTCCTGTACATCTTTCCTGCTGGTTGAGGGGTTATAACTGTTCCTGAATCCGTTGGGGTGGGTCCAGAGGCTCCTGTACCTTCTTCCTGATGGTTGACACTCCCAGCCTTCCACAATCGTTCTCACTTTTCTCCATCTCTCTCACACTCTGTTTCTCCCTGCCTTCCACAATCGTACTCACTCTTTCTCCATCTCTCTCACACTCTGTATCTCCCTGCCTTTCACAATCGTTCTCACTCTTTCTCCATCTCTCTCACACTCTGTTTCTCCCTGCCTTCCACAATCGTTCTCAATCTTTCTCCATCTCTCACACTGTTTCTCCCTGCCTTCCACAATCGTTGTCACTCTTTCTCCATCTCTCTCACACTCTGTTTCTCCCTGCCTTCCACAATCGTTCTCACTCTTTCTCCATCTCTCTCACAATGTATCTCCCTGCCTTCCACAATCGTTCTCACTCTTTCTCCATCTCTCTCACACTGTTTCTCCCTGCCTTCCACAATCGTTCTCACTCTTTCTCCATCTCTCTCACACTGTTTCTCCCTGCCTTCCACAATCGTTCTCACTCTTTCTCCATCTCTCTCACTCTGTTTCTCCCTGCCATCAACAATCGTTCTCACTCTTTCTCCATCTCTCTCACACTCTGTATCTCCCTGTGTTCCACAATCGTTCTCAATCTTTCTCCATCTCTCTCACACTGTTTCTCCCTGCCTTCCACAATCGTTCTCACTCTTTCTCCATCTCTCACACTCTGTTTCTCCCTGCGTTCCACAATCGTTCTCACTTATTCTCCATCTCTCACACACACTGTTTCTCCCTGCGTTCCACAATCGTTCTCACTCTTTCACCATCTCTCTCACACTCTGATTCTCCCTGCCTTCCACAATCATTCTCACTCTTTCCCCATCTCTCTCACTCTGTTTCTCCCTGCCTTCCACAATCGTTCTCACTCTTTCTCCATCTCTCTCACACTCTGTTTCTCCCTGACTTCCACAATCGTTCTCACTCTTTCTCCATCTCTCTCACACTCTGTTTCTCCCTGCATTCCACTATCGTTCTCACTCTTTCTCCATCTCTCTCACAATGTATCTCCCTGCCTTCCACAATCGTTCTCACTCTTTCTCCATCTCTCTCACTCTGTTTCTCCCTGCCTTCCACAATCGTTCTCACTCCATCTCCATCTCTCTCACACTCTGTATCTCCCTGCGTTCCACAATCGTTCTCACTCTTTCTCCATCTCTCTCACTCTGTTTCTCCCTGCCTTCCACAATCGTTCTCACTCTTTCTCCATCTCTCTCACACTGTTTCTCCCTGCGTTCCACAATCGTTCTCACTCTTTCTCCATCTCTCTCACACTCTGATTCTCCCTGCGTTCCACAATCGTTCGCAATCTTTCTCCATCTCTCTCACACTGTTTCTCCCTGCCTTCCACAATCGTTCTCACTCTTTCTCCATCTCTCTCACAATGTTTCTCTCTGCCTTCCACAATCGTTCTCACTCTTTCTCCATCTCTCTCACACTCTGATTCTCCCTGCGTTCCACAATCGTTCGCAATCTTTCTCCATCTCTCTCACACTAATGCGGGTAATAACTGTCCCTGAACCTGGTGGTGTGGGTCCTCAGGCTCCTGTACCTCCTTCCTGATGGTTGAGGGGTAATAACTGTCCCTGAACCTGGTGGTGTGGGTCCTGAGGCTCCTGTACCTCCTTCCTGATGGTTGAGGGATAACAACTGTTCCTGAAACTGTTGGTGAGGGTTTTAAGGCTCCTGTACCTCCTTCGTGCAGGTTGAGGGGTAATAACTGTTCCTGAACCTGGTGGTGTGGGTCCTGAGGCTCCTGTACATCTTTCCTGCTGGTTGAGGGGTTATAACTGTTCCTGAATCCGTTGGGGTGGGTCCAGAGGCTCCTGTACCTTCTTCCTGATGGTTGACACTCCCAGCCTTCCACAATCGTTCTCACTTTTCTCCATCTCTCTCACACTCTGTTTCTCCCTGCCTTCCACAATCGTACTCACTCTTTCTCCATCTCTCTCACACTCTGTATCTCCCTGCCTTTCACAATCGTTCTCACTCTTTCTCCATCTCTCTCACACTCTGTTTCTCCCTGCCTTCCACAATCGTTCTCAATCTTTCTCCATCTCTCACACTGTTTCTCCCTGCCTTCCACAATCGTTGTCACTCTTTCTCCATCTCTCTCACACTCTGTTTCTCCCTGCCTTCCACAATCGTTCTCACTCTTTCTCCATCTCTCTCACAATGTATCTCCCTGCCTTCCACAATCGTTCTCACTCTTTCTCCATCTCTCTCACACTGTTTCTCCCTGCCTTCCACAATCGTTCTCACTCTTTCTCCATCTCTCTCACACTGTTTCTCCCTGCCTTCCACAATCGTTCTCACTCTTTCTCCATCTCTCTCACTCTGTTTCTCCCTGCCATCAACAATCGTTCTCACTCTTTCTCCATCTCTCTCACACTCTGTATCTCCCTGTGTTCCACAATCGTTCTCAATCTTTCTCCATCTCTCTCACACTGTTTCTCCCTGCCTTCCACAATCGTTCTCACTCTTTCTCCATCTCTCACACTCTGTTTCTCCCTGCGTTCCACAATCGTTCTCACTTATTCTCCATCTCTCACACACACTGTTTCTCCCTGCGTTCCACAATCGTTCTCACTCTTTCTCCATCTCTCTCACACTCTGATTCTCCCTGCCTTCCACAATCATTCTCACTCTTTCCCCATCTCTCTCACTCTGTTTCTCCCTGCCTTCCACAATCGTTCTCACTCTTTCTCCATCTCTCTCACACTCTGTTTCTCCCTGACTTCCACAATCGTTCTCACTCTTTCTCCATCTCTCTCACACTCTGTTTCTCCCTGCATTCCACTATCGTTCTCACTCTTTCTCCATCTCTCTCACAATGTATCTCCCTGCCTTCCACAATCGTTCTCACTCTTTCTCCATCTCTCTCACTCTGTTTCTCCCTGCCTTCCACAATCGTTCTCACTCCATCTCCATCTCTCTCACACTCTGTATCTCCCTGCGTTCCACAATCGTTCTCACTCTTTCTCCATCTCTCTCACTCTGTTTCTCCCTGCCTTCCACAATCGTTCTCACTCTTTCTCCATCTCTCTCACACTGTTTCTCCCTGCGTTCCACAATCGTTCTCACTCTTTCTCCATCTCTCTCACACTCTGATTCTCCCTGCGTTCCACAATCGTTCGCAATCTTTCTCCATCTCTCTCACACTGTTTCTCCCTGCCTTCCACAATCGTTCTCACTCTTTCTCCATCTCTCTCACAATGTTTCTCTCTGCCTTCCACAATCGTTCTCACTCTTTCTCCATCTCTCTCACACTCTGATTCTCCCTGCGTTCCACAATCGTTCGCAATCTTTCTCCATCTCTCTCACACTAGTCCTCAGGCTCCTGTACCTCCTTCCTGATGGTTGAGGGGTAATAACTGTCCCTGAACCTGGTGGTGTGGGTCCTGAGGCTCCTGTACCTCCTTCCTGATGGTTGAGGGGTAATAACTGTCCCTGAACCTGGTGGTGTGGGTCCTGAGGCTCCTGTACCTCCTTCCTGATGGTTGAGGGTAATAAATGTTCCTGAACCTGGTGGTGTGGGACCTGAGGCTCCTGTACCTCCTTCCTGATAGTTGAGGGGTAATAACTGTTCCTGAACCCGGTGGTGTGGGCCCTGAGGCTCCTGTACATCCTTCCTGATGGTTGAGGGGTAATAACTTTTCCTGAACCCGGTGGTGTGGGCCCTGAGGCTCCTGTACATCCTTCCTGATGGTTGAGGAGTAATAACTGTTCCTGAACCTGGTGGTGTGGGTCCTGAGGCTCCTGTACCTCCTTCCTGATGATTGAGAGGTAATAACGGTTCCTGAACATGGTGGTGTGGGTCATGAGGCACCTGTAACTCCTTCCTGATGGTTGAGGGGTAATAACTGTTCCTGAACCTGGTGGTGTTGGTCCTGAGGCTCCTGTACCTCCTTCCTGATGGTTGAGGGGTAATAACAGTATCTGAACCTGGTGGTGTGGGTCCCGGGGCTCCTGTACCTTCTTCCTGATGGTTGAAGGGTAATAACTGTCCCTGAACCTGGTGGTGTTGGTCCTGAGGCTCCTGTACCTCATTCCTGATGGTTGAGGGGTAATAACTGTCCCTGAACCTGGTGGTGTGGGTCCCTAAGGCTCCTGTACCTCCTTCCTGATAGCTGAGGGGTAATAACTGTTCCTGAACCTGGTGGTGTGGGTCCTGAGGCTCCTGTACCTTCTTCCTGATGGTTGAGGGGTAATAACTGTTCCTGAACCTGGTAGTGTGAGTTCTGAGTCTCCTGCACCTCTTTCCTGATGGTTGGGAGGTAATAACTGATCCTGAACCTGGTCGTGTGGTTCCTGAGGCTCCTGTACTTCCTTCCTGCGATTGAAGGGTAATAACTGTCCCTGAACCTGGTGGTGTGGGTTCTGAGGCTCGTGTACCTCCTTCCTGATGGTTGAGGGATAACAACTGTTCCTGAAACTGTTGGTGAGGGTTTTAAGGCTCCTGTAACTCCTTCCTGATGGTTGAGGGGTAATAACTGTTCCTGAACCTGGTGGTGTTGGTCCTGAGGCTCCTGTACCTCCTTCCTGATGGTTGAGGGGTAATAACTGTTCCTGAACCTGGTGGTGTGTGTCCTGAGGCTCCTGTACCTCCTTTCTGATGGTTGAGGGGTAATAACTGTTCCTGAACCTGGTTGTGTTGGTCCTGAATCTCCTGTACCTCCTTCCTGATGGTTGATGGATAATAACAGTTCCTGAACCTGTTGATGTGGGTCCCTAGGGCTCCTGTACCTCCTTCCTGATGGTTAATAACTGTCCCTGTGCCTGGTGGTGTGGGTCCTAAGGCTCCTGTACCTTCTTCCTGATGTTTGAGAGGTAATAACTGTTCCTGAACCTGGTGGTGTGGGTCCCTAAGGCTCCTGTACCTCCTTCCTGATGGTTGAGGGATAACAACTGTTCCTGAAACTGTTGGTGAGGGTTTTAAGGCTCCTGTACCTCCTTCGTGCAGGTTGAGGGGTAATAACTGTTCCTGAACCTGGTGGTGTGGGTCCTGAGGCTCCTGTACATCTTTCCTGCTGGTTGAGGGGTTATAACTGTTCCTGAATCCGTTGGGGTGGGTCCAGAGGCTCCTGTACCTTCTTCCTGATGGTTGACACTCCCAGCCTTCCACAATCGTTCTCACTTTTCTCCATCTCTCTCACACTCTGTTTCTCCCTGCCTTCCACAATCGTACTCACTCTTTCTCCATCTCTCTCACACTCTGTATCTCCCTGCCTTTCACAATCGTTCTCACTCTTTCTCCATCTCTCTCACAATGTTTCTCCCTGCCTTCCACAATCGTTCTCACTCTTTCTCCATCTCTCTCACACTCTGTTTCTCCCTGCCTTCCACAATCGTTCTCACTCTTTCTCCATCTCTCACACTGTTTCTCCCTGCCTTCCACAGTCGTTCTCACTCTTTCTCCATCTCTCTCACACTCTGTTTCTCCCTGCCTTCCACAATCGTTCTCAATCTTTCTCCATCTCTCACACTGTTTCTCCCTGCCTTCCACAATCGTTGTCACTCTTTCTCCATCTCTCTCACACTCTGTTTCTCCCTGCCTTCCACAATCGTTCTCACTCTTTCTCCATCTCTCTCACAATGTATCTCCCTGCCTTCCACAATCGTTCTCACTCTTTCTCCATCTCTCTCACACTGTTTCTCCCTGCCTTCCACAATCGTTCTCACTCTTTCTCCATCTCTCTCACACTGTTTCTCCCTGCCTTCCACAATCGTTCTCACTCTTTCTCCATCTCTCTCACTCTGTTTCTCCCTGCCATCCACAATCGTTCTCACTCTTTCTCCATCTCTCTCACACTCTGTATCTCCCTGCGTTCCACAATCGTTCTCAATCTTTCTCCATCTCTCTCACACTGTTTCTCCCTGCCTTCCACAATCGTTGTCACACTTTCTCCATCTCTCTCAGAATGTACCTCCCTGCCTTCCACAATCGTTCTCACTCTTTCTCCATCTCTCTCACAATGTATCTCCCTGCCTTCCACAATCGTTCTCACTCATTCTCCATCTCTCACACACACTGTTTCTCCCTGCGTTCCACAATCGTTCTCACTCTTTCTCCATCTCTCTCACACTTGATTCTCCCTGCCTTCCACAATCATTCTCACTCTTTCCCCATCTCTCTCACTCTGTTTCTCCCTGCCTTCCACAATCGTTCTCACTCTTTCTCCATCTCTCTCACACTCTGTTTCTCCCTGACTTCCACAATCGTTCTCACTCTTTCTCCATCTCTCTCACACTCTGTTTCTCCCTGCATTCCACTATCGTTCTCACTCTTTCTCCATCTCTCTCACACTCTGTTTCTCCCTGCCTTCCACTATCGTTCTCACTCTTTCTCCATCTCTCACACTCTGTTTCTCCCTGCCTTCCACAATCGTTCTCACTCTTTCTCCATCTCTCTCACACTCTGTTTCTCCCTGCCTTCCACAATCGTTCTCACTCTTTCTCCATCTCTCACACTCTGTTTCTCCCTGCCTTCCACAATCGTTCTCACTCTTTCTCCATCTCTCACACTCTGTTTCTCCCTGCGTTCCACAATCGTTCGAAATCTTTCTCCATCTCTCTCACACTGTTTCTCCCTGCCTTCCACAATCGTTCTCACTCTTTCTCCATCTCTCACACTCTGTATCTCCCTGCCTTCCACAATCGTTCTCACTCTTTCTCCATCTCTCACTCTGTATCTCCCTGCCTTCCATTATCGTTCTCACTCTTTCTCCATCTCTCACACACTCTGTATCTCCCTGCCTTCCACAATCGTTCTCACTCTTTCTCCATCTCTCTCACTCTGTTTCTCCCTGCCTTCCACAGTCGTTCTCACTCTTTCTCCATCTCTCTCACACTCTGTTTCTCCCTGCCTTCCACAATCGTTCTCACTCTTTCTCCATCTCTCTCACACTCTGTTTCTCCCTGCCTTCCACAATCGTTCTCACTCTTTCTCCATCTCTCTCACACTGTTTCTCCCTGCCTTCCACAATCGTTCTCACTCTTTCTCCATCTCTCTCACTCTGTTTCTCCCTGCCTTCCACAGTCGTTCTCACTCTTTCTCCATCTCTCTCACACTGTTTCTCCCTGCGTTCCACAATCGTTCTCACTCTTTCTCCATCTCTCTCACACTGTTTCTCCCTGCCTTCCAAAATCGTTCTCACTCTTCCTCCATCTCTCTCACACTCTGTTTCTCCCTGCCTTCCACAATCGTTCTCACTCTTTCTCCATCTCTCACAATGTTTCTCCCTGCCTTCCACAATCGTTCTCACTCTTTCTCCATCTCTCTCACACTCTGTTTCTCCCTGCCTTCCACAATCGTTCTCACTCTTTCTCCATCTCTCTCACACTCTGTTTCTCCCTGCCTTCCACAATCGTTCTCACTCTTTCTCCATCTCTCTCACTCTGTTTCTCCCTGCCTTCCACAGTCGTTCTCACTCTTTCTCCATCTCTCTCACACTCTGTTTCTCCCTGCCTTCCACAATCGCTCTCACTATTTCTCCATCTCTCTCACACTCTGTTTCTCCCTGCCTTCCACAATCGTTCTCACTCTTTCTCCATCTCTCTCACAATGTTTTTCCCTGCCTTCCACAATCGTTCTCACTCTTTCTCCATCTCTCTCACACTGTTTCTCCCTGCCTTCCACAATCGTTCTCACTCTTTCTCCATCTCTCTCACACTGTTTCTCCCTGCCTTCCACAATCGTTCTCACTCTTTCTGCATCTCTCACAATGTTTCTCCCTGCCTTCCACAATCGTTCTCACTCTTTCTCCATCTCTCTCACACTCTGTTTCTCCCTGCCTTCCACAATCGTTCTCACTCTTTCTCCATCTCTCTCACACTCTGTTTCTCCCTGCCTTCCACAATCGTTCTCACTCTTTCTGCATCTCACACACACTGTTTCTCCCTGCCTTCCACAATCGTTCTAACTCTTTCTCCATCTCTCTCACACTGTTTCTCCCTGCCTTCCACAATCGTTCTCACTCTTTCTCCATCTCTCTCACACTGTTTCTCCCTGCCTTCCACAATCGTTCTCACTCTTTCTCCATCTCTCACAATGATTCTCCCTGCCTTCCACAATCGTTCTCACTCTTTCTCCATCTCTCACACACTCTGATTCTCCCTGCGTTCAACAATCGTTCTCACTCTTTCTCCATCTCTCTCAGACTGTTTCTCCCTGCCTTCCACAATCGTTCTCACTCTTTCTCCATCTCTCTCTCACTCTGTTTCTCCCTGCCTTCCACAGTCGTTCTCACTCTTTCTCCATCTCTCTCACACTCTGTTTCTCCCTGCCTTCCACAATCGTTCTCACTCTTTCTCCATCTCTCTCACTCTGTTTCTCCCTGCCTTCCACAATCGTTCTCACTCTTTCTCCATCTCTCTCACTCTGTATCTCCCTGCCTTCCACAATCGTTCTCACTCTTTCTCTATCTCTCACACTGTTTCTCCCTGCCTTCCACAATCGTTCTCACTCTTTCTCCATCTCTCTCACTCTGTATCTCCCTGCCTTCCACAATCGTTCTCACTCTTCCTCCATCTCTCTCACTCTGTTTCTCCCTGCCTTCCACAATCGTTCTCACTCTTTCTCCATCTCTCTCACACTGTTTCTCCCTGCGTTCCACAATCGTTCTCACTCTTTCTCCATCTCTCTCACACACTGATTCTCCCTGCGTTCCACAATCGTTCTCACTCTTTCTCCATCTCTCTCGCACTCTGTTTCTCCCTGCCTTCCACAATCGTTCTCACTCTTTCTCCATCTCTCTCAGACTCTGTATCTCCCTGCCTTCCACGTTGGTTCTCACTCTTTCTCCATATCTCTCACACACTGTTTCTCCCTGCTTTCCACAATCGTTCTCACTCTTTCTCCATCTCTCTCACACTCTGTATCTCCCTGCCTTCCACAATGGTTCTCACTCTTTCTCCATCTCTCTCACACACTGTTTCTCCCTGCGTTCCACAATCGTTCTCACTCTTTCTCCATCTCTCTCACACTCTGTATCTCTCTACCTTCCACAATCGTACTCACTCTTTCTCCATCTCTCACACACTGATTCTCCCTGCCTTCCACAATCGTTCTCACTCTTTCTCCATCTCTCTCACTCTGTTTCTCCCTTCCTTCCACAATCGTTCTCACTCTTTCTCCATCTCTCTCACAATGTATCTCCCTGCCTTCCACAATCGTTCTCACTCTTTCTCCAGCTCTCTCACTCTGTATCTCCCTGCCTTCCACAATCATTCTCACTCTTTCTCAATCTCTCTCACTCTGTATCTCCCTGCCTTCCACAATCGTTCTCACTCTTTCTCCATCTCTCTCACACTCTGTTTCTCCCTGCCTTCCACAATCGTTCTCACTCTTTCTCCATCTCTCTCACTCTGTATCTCCCTGCCTTCCACAATCGTTCTCACTCTTTCTCCATCTCTCTCACTCTATATCTCCCTGCCTTCCACAATCGTTCTCACTCTTTCTCCATCTCCCTCACACTCTGTTTCTCCCTGCCTTCCACAATCGTTCTCACTCTTTCTCCATCTCTCTCACTCTGTATCTCCCTGCCTTCCACAATCGTTCACACTCTTTCTCCATCTCTCTCACAATGTATCTCCCTGCCTTCCACAATCGTTCTCACTCTTTCTCCATCTCTCTCACACTCTGTTTCTCCCTGCCTTCCACAATCGTTCTCACTCTTTCTCCATCTCTCACACACTCTGTATCTCCCTGCCTTCCACAATCGTTCTCACTCTTTCTCCATCTCTCTCACACTCTGTTTCTCCCTGCCTTCCACAATCGTTCTCACTCTTTCTCCATCTCTCTCACTCTGTATCTCCCTGCGTTCCACAATCGTTCTCACTCTTTCTCCATCTCTCTCACACTCTGTTTCTCCCTGCCTTCCACAATCGTTCTCACTCTCTCCATCTCTCACACACTCTGTTTCTCCCTGCGTTCCACAATCGTTCTCACTCTTTCTCCATCTCTCTCACAGTGTTTCTCCCTGCCTTCCACAATCGTTCTCACTCTTTCCCCATCTCTCACACTCTGTATCTCACTGCGTTCCACAATCGTTCTCACTCTTTCTCCATCTCTCTCACACTGTTTCTCCCTGCCTTCCACAATCGTTCTCACTCTTTCTCCATCTCTCTCACACTCTGTATCTCCCTGCTTTCCACAATCGTTCTCACTCTTTCTCCATCTCTCTCACACTGTTTCTCCCTGCCTTCCACAATCGTTCTCACTCTTTCTCCATCTCTCTCACACTCTGTATCTCCCTGCGTTCCACAATCGTTCTCACTCTTTCTCCATCTCTCACACTGTTTCTCCCTGCCTTCCACAATCGTTCTCACTCCATCTCCATCTCTCTCACACTCTGTTTCTCCCTGCCTTCCACAATCGTTCTCACTCTTTCTCCATCTCTCTCACTCTGTTTCTCCCTGCCTTCCACAATCGTTCTCACTCTTTCTCCATCTCTCTCACACTGTTTCTCCCTGCCTTCCACAATCGTTCTCACTCTTTCTCCATCTCTCACACGCTGTTTCTCCCTGCCTTCCACAAACGTTCTCACTCTTTCTCCATCTCTCACACTCTGTTTCTCCCTGCCTTCCACAGTCGTTCTCACTCTTTCTCCATCTCTCTCACACTGTATCTCCCTGCCTTCCACAATCGTTCTCACTCTTTCTCCATCTCTCACACTCTGTTTCTCCCTGCCTTACACAATCGTTCTCACTCTTTCTCCATCTCTCTCACTCTGTTTCTCCCTGCCTTCCACAATCGTTCTTACTCTTTCTCCATCTCTTACACTCTGTTTCTCCCTGCCTTCCACAATCGTTCTCACTCTTTCTCCATCTCTCACACTCTGTATCTCCCTGCGTTCCACAATCGTTCTTACTCTTTCTCCATCTCTTACACTCTGTTTCTCCCTGCCTTCCACAATCGTTCTCACTCTTTCTCCATCTCTCACACTCTGTATCTCCCTGCGTTCCACAATCGTTCTCACTCTTTCTCCATCTCTCTCACACTGTTTCTCCCTGCCTTCCACAATCGTTCTCACTCTTTCTCCATCTCGCACACTCTGTATCTCCCTGCGTTCCACAATCGTTCTCACTCTTTCTCCATCTCTCTCACTCTGTTTCTCCCTGCCTTCCACAATCGTTCTCACTCTTTCTCCATCTCTCTCACAATGTATCTCCCTGCCTTCCACAATCGTTCTCACTCTTTCTCCATCTCTCACACTCTGTATCTCCCTGCGTTCCACAATCGTTCTCACTCTTTCTCCATCTCTCTCACTCTGTTTCTCCCTGCCTTCCACAATCGTTCTCACTCCATCTCCATCTCTCTCACACTCTGTATCTCCCTGCGTTCCACAATCGTTCTCACTCTTTCTCCATCTCTCTCACTCTGTTTCTCCCTGCCTTCCACAATCGTTCTCACTCTTTCTCCATCTCTCTCACACTGTTTCTCCCTGCCTTCCACAATCGTTCTCACTCTTTCTCCATCTCTCACACACTGTTTCTCCCTGCCTTCCACAATCGTTCTCACTCTATCTCCATCTCTCTCACACTGTTTCTCCCTGCCTTCCACAATCGTTCTCACTCTTTCTCCATCTCTCACACTCTGTTTCTCCCTGCCTTCCACAATCGTTCTCACTCTTTCTCCATCTCTCTCACACTGTTTCTCCCTGCCTTCCACAATCGTTCTCACTCTTTCTCCATCTCTCTCACACTGTTTCTCCCTGCCTTCCACAATCGTTCTCACTCTTTCTCCATCTCTCACACTCTGTTTCTCCCTGCCTTCCACAATCGTTCTCACTCTTTCTCCATCTCTCACACTCTGTTTCTCCCTGCCTTCCACAATCGTTCTCACTCTTTCTCCATCTCTCTCACACTGTATCTCCCTGCCTTCCACAATCGTTCTCACTCTTTCTCCATCTCTCTCACTCTGTTTCTCCCTGCCTTCCACAATCGTTCTCACTCTTTCTCCATCTCTCACACTCTGTTTCTCCCTGCCTTACACAATTGTTCTCACTCTTTCTCCATCTCTCTCACTCTGTTTCTCCCTGCCTTCCACAATCGTTCTCACTCTTTCTCCATCTCTCACACTCTGTTTCTCCCTGCCTTCCACAATCGTTCTCACTCTTTCTCCATCTCTCTCACACTGTATCTCCCTGCCTTCCACAATCGTTCTCACTCTTTCTCCATCTCTCTCACTCTGTTTCTCCCTGCCTTCCACAATCGTTCTCACTCTTTCTCCATCTCTCACACTCTGTTTCTCCCTGCCTTACACAATCGTTGGCACTCTTTCTCCATCTCTCTCACTCTGTTTCTCCCTGCCTTCCACAATCGTTCTCACTCTTTCTCCATCTCTCTCACACTGTTTCTCCCTGCCTTACACAATCGTTCTCACCCTTTCTCCATCTCTCTCACTCTGTTTCTCCGTGCCTTCCACAATCGTTCTCACTCTTTCTCCATCTCTCTCACACTGTTTCTCCCTGCCTTCCACAATCGTTCTCACTCTTTCTCCATCTCTCTCACACTGTATCTCCCTGCCTTCCACAATCGTTCTCAGTCTTTCTCCATCTCTCACACTCTGTTTCTCCCTGCCTTCCACAATCGTTCTCACACTTTCTCCATCTCTCTCTCACTCTGTTTCTCCCTGCCTTCCACAATCGTTCTCACTCTTTCTCCATCTCTCTCACTCTGTTTCTCCCTGCCTTCCACAATCGTTCTTACTCTTTCTCCATCTCTTACACTCTGTTTCTCCCTGCCTTCCACAATCGTTCTCACTCTTTCTGCATCTCTCTCACTCTGTTTCTCCCTGCCTTCCACAATCGTTCTTACTCTTTCTCCATCTCTTACACTCTGTTTCTCCCTGCCTTCCACTATCGTTCTCACTCTTTCTCCATCTCTCTCACACTGATTCTCCCTGCGTTCCACAATCGTTCTCACTCTTTCTCCATCTCTCTCTCACTCTGTTTCTCCCTGCCTTCCACAATCGTTCTCACTCTTTCTCCATCTCTCTCTCACTCTGTTTCTCCCTGCCTTCCACAATCGTACTCACTCTTTCTCCATCTCTCTCACACTCTTTCTCCCTGCCTTCCACAATCGTTCTCACTCTTTCTCCATCTCTCTCACACACTGTTTCTCCCTGCCTTCCACAATCGTTCTCACTCTTTCTCCATCTCTCTCACACTGTTTCTCCCTGCCTTCCACAATCGTTCTCACTCTTTCTCCATCTCTCTCACACTGTATCTCCCTGCCTTCCACAATCGTTCTCAGTCTTTCTCCATCTCTCACACTCTGTTTCTCCCTGCCTTCCACAATCGTTCTCACACTTTCTCCATCTCTCTCTCACTCTGTTTCTCCCTGCCTTCCACAATCGTTCTCACTCTTTCTCCATCTCTCTCACTCTGTTTCTCCCTGCCTTCCACAATCGTTCTTACTCTTTCTCCATCTCTTACACTCTGTTTCTCCCTGCCTTCCACAATCGTTCTCACTCTTTCTGCATCTCTCTCACTCTGTTTCTCACTGCCTTCCACAATCGTTCTTACTCTTTCTCCATCTCTTACACTCTGTTTCTCCCTGCCTTCCACTATCGTTCTCACTCTTTCTCCATCTCTCTCACACTGATTCTCCCTGCGTTCCACAATCGTTCTCACTCTTTCTCCATCTCTCTCTCACTCTGTTTCTCCCTGCCTTCCACAATCGTTCTCACTCTTTCTCCATCTCTCTCTCACTCTGTTTCTCCCTGCCTTCCACAATCGTACTCACTCTTTCTCCATCTCTCTCACACTCTTTCTCCCTGCCTTCCACAATCGTTCTCACTCTTTCTCCATCTCTCTCACACTCTGTTTCTCCCTGCCTTCCACAATCGTTCTCACTCTTTCTCCATCTCAAACACACTGTTTCTCCCTGCCTTCCACAATCGTTCTCACTCTTTCTCCATCTCTCTCACTCTGTTTCTCCCTGCCTTCCACAATCTTTCTCACTCTTTCTCCATCTCTCTCACAATGTTTCTCCCTGCCTTCCACAATCGTTCTCACTCTTTCTCCATCTCTCTCTCACTCTGTTTCTCCCTGCCTTCCACAATCGTTCTCACTCTTTCTCCATCTCTCTCACACTCTGTATCTCCCTGCCTTCCACAATCGTTCTCACTCTTTCTCCATCTCTCTCACACTGTTTCTCCCTGCCTTCCACCATCGTTCTCACACTTTCTCCATCTCTCTCACACTGTTTCTCCCTGCCTTCCACAATCGTTCTCACTCTTTCTCCATCTCTCTCACACTGTTTCTCCCTGCCTTCCACAATCGTTCTCACACTTTCTCCATCTCTCTCAGACTGTTTCTCCCTGCCTTCCACAATCGTTCTCACTCTTTCTCCATCTCTCTCACACTGTTTCTCCCTGCCTTCCACAATCGTTCTCACTCTTTCTCCATCTCTCACAATGTTTCTCCCTGCCTTCCACAATCGTTCTCACTCTTTCTCCATCTCTCTCACACTCTGTTTCTCCCTGCCTTCCACAATCGTTCTCACTCTTTCTCCATCTCACACACACTGTTTCTCGCTGCGTTCCACAATCGTTCTCACTCTTTCTCCATCTCTCTCACACTGTTTCTCCCTGCCTTCCACAATCGTTCTCACTCTTTCTCCATCTCTCACTCTGTTTCTCCCTGCCTTCCACAATCGTTCTCACTCTTTCTCCATCTCTCACACACTCTGATTCTCCCTGCGTTCCACAATCGTTCTCACTATTTCTCCATCTCTCTCACACTGTTTCTCCCTGCCTTCCACAGTCGTTCTCACTCTTTCTCCATCTCTCTCACACTCTGTTTCTCCCTGCCTTCCACAATCGTTCTCACTCTTTCTCCATCTCTCACACACTGTTTCTCCCTGCCTTCCACAATCGTTCTCACTCTTTCTCCATCTCTCTCACTCTGTATCTCCCTGCCTTCCACAATCATTCTCACTCTTTCTCCATCTCTCTCACTCTGTATCTCCCTGCCTTCCACAATCGTTCTCACTCTTTCTCCATCTCTCTCACTCTGTTTCTCCCTGCCTTCCACAATCGTTCTCACTCTTTCTCCATCTCTCTCACACTGTTTCTCCCTGCGTTCCACAATCGTTCTCACTCTTTCTCCATCTCTCTCACACTCTGTTTCTCCCTGCGTTCCACAATCGTTCTCACTCTTTCTCCATCTCTCTCACACACTGATTCTCCCTGCGTTCCACAATCGTTCTCACTCTTTCTCCATCTCTCTCACACTCTGTTTCTCCCTGCCTTCCACAATGGTTCTCACTCTTTCTCCATCTCTCTCACACACTGTTTCTCCCTGCGTTCCACAATCGTTCTCACTCTTTCTCCATCTCTCTCACACACTGTTTCTCCCTGCCTTCCACAATCGTTCTCACTCTTTCTCCATCTCTCTCACACACTGATTCTCCCTGCGTTCCACAATCGTTCTCAATCTTTCTCCATCTCTCTCACACTCTGTTTCTCCCTGCCTTCCACAATCGTTCTCACTCTTTCTCCATCTCTCTCACAATGTATCTCCCTGCCTTCCACAATCGTTCTCACTCTTTCTCCATCTCTCTCACAATGTATCACCCTACCATCCACAATCGTTCTCACTCTTTCTCCATCTCTCTCACAATGTATCTCCCTGCCTTCCACAATCGTTCTCACTCATTCTCCATCTCTCTCACACTCTGTTTCTCCCTGCCTTCCACAATCGTTCTCACTCTTTCTCCATCTCTCTCACACTCTGTATCTCCCTGCCTTCCACAATCGTTCTCACTCTTTCTCCATCTCTCTCACACTCTGTTTCTCCCTGCCTTCCACAATCGTTCTCACTCTTTCTCCATCTCTCTCACACTGTTTCTCCCTGCCTTCCACAATCGTTCTCACTCTTTCTCCATCTCTCTCACACTGTTTCTCCCTGCCTTCCAGAATCGTTCTCAATCTTTCTCCATCTCTCACACTCTGTTTCTCCCTGCCTTCCACAATCGTTCTCACTCTTTCTCCATCTCTCTCACACTGTTTCTCCCTGCCTTCCACAATCGTTCTCACTCTTTCTCCATCTCTCTCACACTCTGTTTCTCCCTGCCTTCCACAATGGTTCTCACTCTTTCTCCATCTCTCTCACACACTGTTTCTCCCTGCGTTCCACAATCGTTCTCACTCTTTCTCCATCTCTCTCACACACTTTCTCCCTGCCTTCCACAATCGTTCTCACTCTTTCTCCATCTCTCTCACACACTGTTTCTCCCTGCCTTCCACAATCGTTCTCACTCTTTCTCCATCTCTCACAATGATTCTCCCTGCCTTCCACAATCGTTCTCAGTCTTTCTCCATCTCTCACACTCTGTTTCTCCCTGCCTTCCACAATCGTTCTCACACTTTCTCCATCTCTCTCTCACTCTGTTTCTCCCTGCCTTCCACAATCGTTCTCACTCTTTCTCCATCTCTCTCACTCTGTTTCTCCCTGCCTTCCACAATCGTTCTTACTCTTTCTCCATCTCTTACACTCTGTTTCTCCCTGCCTTCCACAATCGTTCTCACTCTTTCTGCATCTCTCTCACTCTGTTTCTCCCTGCCTTCCACAATCGTTCTCACTCTTTCTCCATCTCTCTCACACTGTTTCTCCCTGCCTTCCACAATCGTTCTCACTCTCTCCATCTCTCTCACACTGATTCTCTCTGCGTTCCACAATCGTTCTAACTCTTTCTCCATCTCTCTCACACTGTTTCTCCCTGCCTTCCACAATCGTTCTCACTCTTTCTCCATCTCTCACACTCTGTTTCTCCCTGCCTTCCACAATCGTTCTCACTCTTTCTCCATCTCTCACACTCTGTTTCTCCCTGCCTTCCACAATCGTTCTCACTCTTTCTCCATCTCTCTCACACTGTATCTCCCTGCCTTCCACAATCGTTCTCACTCTTTCTCCATCTCTCTCACTCTGTTTCTCCCTGCCTTCCACAATCGTTCTCACTCTTTCTCCATCTCTCACACTCTGTTTCTCCCTGCCTTACACAATTGTTCTCACTCTTTCTCCATCTCTCTCACTCTGTTTCTCCCTGCCTTCCACAATCGTTCTCACTCTTTCTCCATCTCTCACACTCTGTTTCTCCCTGCCTTCCACAATCGTTCTCACTCTTTCTCCATCTCTCTCACACTGTATCTCCCTGCCTTCCACAATCGTTCTCACTCTTTCTCCATCTCTCTCACTCTGTTTCTCCCTGCCTTCCACAATCGTTCTCACTCTTTCTCCATCTCTCACACTCTGTTTCTCCCTGCCTTACACAATCGTTCTCACTCTTTCTCCATCTCTCTCACTCTGTTTCTCCCTGCATTCCACAATCGTTCTCACTCTTTCTCCATCTCTCTCACACTGTTTCTCCCTGCCTTACACAATCGTTCTCACCCTTTCTCCATCTCTCTCACTCTGTTTCTCCCTGCCTTCCACAATCGTTCTCACTCTTTCTCCATCTCTCTCACACTGTTTCTCCCTGCCTTCCACAATCGTTCTCACTCTTTCTCCATCTCTCTCACACACTGATTCTCCCTGCGTTCCACAATCGTTCTCACTCTTTCTCCATCTCTCTCACACTCTGTTTCTCCCTGCCTTCCACAATGGTTCTCACTCTTTCTCCATCTCTCTCACACACTGTTTCTCCCTGCGTTCCACAATCGTTCTCACTCTTTCTCCATCTCTCTCACACACTGATTCTCCCTGCGTTCCACAATCGTTCTCAAGCTTTCTCCATCTCTCTCACACTCTGTTTCTCCCTGCCTTCCACAATCGTTCTCACTCTTTCTCCATCTCTCTCACACTCTGTTTCTCCCTGCCTTCCACAATGGTTCTCACTCTTTCTCCATCTCTCTCACACACTGTTTCTCCCTGCGTTCCACAATCGTTCTCACTCTTTCTCCATCTCTCTCACACACTGTTTCTCCCTGCATTCCACAATCGTTCTCACTCTTTCTCCATCTCTCTCACACACTGATTCTCCCTGCGTTCCACAATCGTTCTCAATCTTTCTCCATCTCTCTCACACTCTGTTTCTCCCTGCCTTCCACAATCGTTCTCACTCTTTCTCCATCTCTCTCACAATGTATCTCCCTGCCTTCCACAATCGTTCTCACTCTTTCTCCATCTCTCTCACAATGTATCACCCTGCCATCCACAATCGTTCTCACTCTTTCTCCATCTCTCTCACAATGTATCTCCCTGCCTTCCACAATCGTTCTCACTCATTCTCCATCTCTCTCACACTCTGTTTCTCCCTGCCTTCCACAATCGTTCTCACTCTTTCTCCATCTCTCTCACACTCTGTATCTCCCTGCCTTCCACAATCGTTCTCACTCTTTCTCCATCTCTCTCACACTCTGTTTCTCCCTGCCTTCCACAATCGTTCTCACTCTTTCTCCATCTCTCTCACACTGTTTCTCCCTGCCTTCCACAATCGTTCTCACTCTTTCTCCATCTCTCTCACACTGTTTCTCCCTGCCTTCCAGAATCGTTCTCAATCTTTCTCCATCTCTCACACTCTGTTTCTCCCTGCCTTCCACAATCGTTCTCACTCTTTCTCCATCTCTCTCACACTGTTTCACCCTGCCTTCCACAATCGTTCTCACTCTTTCTCCATCTCTCTCACATTCTGTTTCTCCCTGCCTTCCACAATGGTTCTCACTCTTTCTCCATCTCTCTCACACACTGTTTCTCCCTGCGTTCCACAATCGTTCTCACTCTTTCTCCATCTCTCTCACACACTGTTTCTCCCTGCCTTCCACAATCGTTCTCACTCTTTCTCCATCTCTCTCACACACTGTTTCTCCCTGCCTTCCACAATCGTTCTCACTCTTTCTCCATCTCTCACAATGATTCTCCCTGCCTTCCACAATCGTTCTCAGTCTTTCTCCATCTCTCACACTCTGTTTCTCCCTGCCTTCCACAATCGTTCTCACACTTTCTCCATCTCTCTCTCACTCAGTTTCTCCCTGCCTTCCACAATCGTTCTCACTCTTTCTCCATCTCTCTCACTCTGTTTCTCCCTGCCTTCCACAATCGTTCTTACTCTTTCTCCATCTCTTACACTCTGTTTCTCCCTGCCTTCCACAATCGTTCTCACTCTTTCTGCATCTCTCTCACTCTGTTTCTCCCTGCCTTCCACAATCGTTCTCACTCTTTCTCCATCTCTCTCACACTGTTTCTCCCTGCGTTCCACAATCGTTCTCACTCTTTCTCCATCTCTCTCACACTGTTTCTCCCTGCCTTCCACAATCGTTCTCACTCTTTCTCCATCTCTCACACTCTGTTTCTCCCTGCCTTCCACAATCGTTCTCACTCTTTCTCCATCTCTCACACTCTGTTTCTCCCTGCCTTCCACAATCGTTCTCACTCTTTCTCCATCTCTCTCACACTGTATCTCCCTGCCTTCCACAATCGTTCTCACTCTTTCTCCATCTCTCTCACTCTGTTTCTCCCTGCCTTCCACAATCGTTCTCACTCTTTCTCCATCTCTCACACTCTGTTTCTCCCTGCCTTACACAATTGTTCTCACTCTTTCTCCATCTCTCTCACTCTGTTTCTCCCTGCCTTCCACAATCGTTCTCACTCTTTCTCCATCTCTCACACTCTGTTTCTCCCTGCCTTCCACAATCGTTCTCACTCTTTCTCCATCTCTCTCACACTGTATCTCCCTGCCTTCCACAATCGTTCTCACTCTTTCTCCATCTCTCTCACTCTGTTTCTCCCTGCCTTCCACAATCGTTCTCACTCTTTCTCCATCTCTCACACTCTGTTTCTCCCTGCCTTACACAATCGTTCTCACTCTTTCTCCATCTCTCTCACTCTGTTTCTCCCTGCCTTCCACAATCGTTCTCACTCTTTCTCCATCTCTCTCACACTGTTTCTCCCTGCCTTACACAATCGTTCTCACCCTTTCTCCATCTCTCTCACTCTGTTTCTCCCTGCCTTCCACAATCGTTCTCACTCTTTCTCCATCTCTCTCACACTGTTTCTCCCTGCCTTCCACAATCGTTCTCACTCTTTCTCCATCTCTCTCACACTGTATCTCCCTGCCTTCCACAATCGTTCTCAGTCTTTCTCCATCTCTCACACTCTGTTTCTCCCTGCCTTCCACAATCGTTCTCACACTTTCTCCATCTCTCTCTCACTCTGTTTCTCCCTGCCTTCCACAATCGTTCTCACTCTTTCTCCATCTCTCTCACTCTGTTTCTCCCTGCCTTCCACAATCGTTCTTACTCTTTCTCCATCTCTTACACTCTGTTTCTCCCTGCCTTCCACAATCGTTCTCACTCTTTCTGCATCTCTCTCACTCTGTTTCTCCCTGCCTTCCACAATCGTTCTTACTCTTTCTCCATCTCTTACACTCTGTTTCTCCCTGCCTTCCACTATCGTTCTCACTCTTTCTCCATCTCTCTCACACTGATTCTCCCTGCGTTCCACAATCGTTCTCACTCTTTCTCCATCTCTCTCTCACTCTGTTTCTCCCTGCCTTCCACAATCGTTCTCACTCTTTCTCCATCTCTCTCTCACTCTGTTTCTCCCTGCCTTCCACAATCGTACTCACTCTTTCTCCATCTCTCTCACACTCTTTCTCCCTGCCTTCCACAATCGTTCTCACTCTTTCTCCATCTCTCTCACACTCTGTTTCTCCCTGCGTTCCACAATCGTTCTCACTCTTTCTCCATCTCTCTCACACTCTGTTTCTCCCTGCCTTCCACAATCGTTCTCACTCTTTCTCCATCTCAAACACACTGTTTCTCCCTGCCTTCCACAATCGTTCTCACTCTTTCTCCATCTCTCTCACTCTGTTTCTCCCTGCCTTCCACAATCTTTCTCACTCTTTCTCCATCTCTCTCACAATGTTTCTCCCTGCCTTCCACAATCGTTCTCACTCTTTCTCCATCTCTCTCTCACTCTGTTTCTCCCTGCCTTCCACAATCGTTCTCACTCTTTCTCCATCTCTCTCACACTCTGTATCTCCCTGCCTTCCACAATCGTTCTCACTCTTTCTCCATCTCTCTCACACACTGTTTCTCCCTGCCTTCCACAATCGTTCTCACTCTTTCTCCATCTCTCTCACACTGTTTCTCCCTGCCTTCCACAATCGTTCTCACTCTTTCTCCATCTCTCTCACACTGTTTCTCCCTGCCTTCCACAATCGTTCTCACACTTTCTCCATCTCTCTCACACTGTTTCTCCCTGCCTTCCACAATCGTTCTCACTCTTTCTCCATCTCTCTCACACTGTTTCTCCCTGCCTTCCACAATCGTTCTCACTCTTTCTCCATCTCTCACAATGTTTCTCCCTGCCTTCCACAATCGTTCTCACTCTTTCTCCATCTCTCTCACACTCTGTTTCTCCCTGCCTTCCACAATCGTTCTCACTCTTTCTCCATCTCACACACACTGTTTCTCCCTGCCTTCCACAATCGTTCTCACTCTTTCTCCATCTCTCTCACACTGTTTCTCCCTGCCTTCCACAATCGTTCTCACTCTTTCTCCATCTCTCACAATGATTCTCCCTGCCTTCCACAATCGTTCTCACTCTTTCTCCATCTCTCTCACTCTGTTTCTCCCTGCCTTCCACAATCGTTCTCACTCTTTCTCCATCTCTCACACACTCTGATTCTCCCTGCGTTCCACAATCGTTCTCACTATTTCTCCATCTCTCTCACACTGTTTCTCCCTGCCTTCCACAGTCGTTCTCACTCTTTCTCCATCTCTCTCACACTCTGTTTCTCCCTGCCTTCCACAATCGTTCTCACTCTTTCTCCATCTCTCACACACTGTTTCTCCCTGCCTTCCACAATCGTTCTCACTCTTTCTCCATCTCTCTCACTCTGTATCTCCCTGCCTTCCACAATCATTCTCACTCTTTCTCCATCTCTCTCACTCTGTATCTCCCTGCCTTCCACAATCGTTCTCACTCTTTCTCCATCTCTCTCACTCTGTTTCTCCCTGCCTTCCACAATCGTTCTCACTCTTTCTCCATCTCTCTCACACTGTTTCTCCCTGCGTTCCACAATCGTTCTCACTCTTTCTCCATCTCTCTCACACTCTGTTTCTCCCTGCGTTCCACAATCGTTCTCACTCTTTCTCCATCTCTCTCACACACTGATTCTCCCTGCGTTCCACAATCGTTCTCACTCTTTCTCCATCTCTCTCACACTCTGTTTCTCCCTGCCTTCCACAATGGTTCTCACTCTTTCTCCATCTCTCTCACACACTGTTTCTCCCTGCGTTCCACAATCGTTCTCACTCTTTCTCCATCTCTCTCACACACTGTTTCTCCCTGCCTTCCACAATCGTTCTCACTCTTTCTCCATCTCTCTCACACACTGATTCTCCCTGCGTTCCACAATCGTTCTCAATCTTTCTCCATCTCTCTCACACTCTGTTTCTCCCTGCCTTCCACAATCGTTCTCACTCTTTCTCCATCTCTCTCACAATGTATCTCCCTGCCTTCCACAATCGTTCTCACTCTTTCTCCATCTCTCTCACAATGTATCACCCTGCCATCCACAATCGTTCTCACTCTTTCTCCATCTCTCTCACAATGTATCTCCCTGCCTTCCACAATCGTTCTCACTCATTCTCCATCTCTCTCACACTCTGTTTCTCCCTGCCTTCCACAATCGTTCTCACTCTTTCTCCATCTCTCTCACACTCTGTATCTCCCTGCCTTCCACAATCGTTCTCACTCTTTCTCCATCTCTCTCACACTCTGTTTCTCCCTGCCTTCCACAATCGTTCTCACTCTTTCTCCATCTCTCTCACACTGTTTCTCCCTGCCTTCCACAATCGTTCTCACTCTTTCTCCATCTCTCTCACACTGTTTCTCCCTGCCTTCCAGAATCGTTCTCAATCTTTCTCCATCTCTCACACTCTGTTTCTCCCTGCCTTCCACAATCGTTCTCACTCTTTCTCCATCTCTCTCACACTGTTTCTCCCTGCCTTCCACAATCGTTCTCACTCTTTCTCCATCTCTCTCACACTCTGTTTCTCCCTGCCTTCCACAATGGTTCTCACTCTTTCTCCATCTCTCTCACACACTGTTTCTCCCTGCGTTCCACAATCGTTCTCACTCTTTCTCCATCTCTCTCACACACTGTTTCTCCCTGCCTTCCACAATCGTTCTCACTCTTTCTCCATCTCTCTCACACACTGTTTCTCCCTGCCTTCCACAATCGTTCTCACTCTTTCTCCATCTCTCACAATGATTCTCCCTGCCTTCCACAATCGTTCTCAGTCTTTCTCCATCTCTCACACTCTGTTTCTCCCTGCCTTCCACAATCGTTCTCACACTTTCTCCATCTCTCTCTCACTCTGTTTCTCCCTGCCTTCCACAATCGTTCTCACTCTTTCTCCATCTCTCTCACTCTGTTTCTCCCTGCCTTCCACAATCGTTCTTACTCTTTCTCCATCTCTTACACTCTGTTTCTCCCTGCCTTCCACAATCGTTCTCACTCTTTCTGCATCTCTCTCACTCTGTTTCTCCCTGCCTTCCACAATCGTTCTTACTCTTTCTCCATCTCTTACACTCTGTTTCTCCCTGCCTTCCACTATCGTTCTCACTCTTTCTCCATCTCTCTCACACTGATTCTCCCTGCGTTCCACAATCGTTCTCACTCTTTCTCCATCTCTCTCTCACTCTGTTTCTCCCTGCCTTCCACAATCGTTCTCACTCTTTCTCCATCTCTCTCTCACTCTGTTTCTCCCTGCCTTCCACAATCGTACTCACTCTTTCTCCATCTCTCTCACACTCTTTCTCCCTGCCTTCCACAATCGTTCTCACTCTTTCTCCATCTCTCTCACACTCTGTTTCTCCCTGCGTTCCACAATCGTTCTCACTCTTTCTCCATCTCTCTCACACTCTGTTTCTCCCTGCCTTCCACAATCGTTCTCACTCTTTCTCCATCTCAAACACACTGTTTCTCCCTGCCTTCCACAATCGTTCTCACTCTTTCTCCATCTCTCTCACTCTGTTTCTCCCTGCCTTCCACAATCTTTCTCACTCTTTCTCCATCTCTCTCACGTTTCTCCCTGCCTTCCACAATCGTTCTCACTCTTTCTCCATCTCTCTCTCACTCTGTTTCTCCCTGCCTTCCACAATCGTTCTCACTCTTTCTCCATCTCTCTCACACTCTGTATCTCCCTGCCTTCCACAATCGTTCTCACTCTTTCTCCATCTCTCTCACACTCTGTTTCTCCCTGCGTTCCACAATCGTTCTCACTCTTTCTCCATCTCTCTCACACACTGATTCTCCCTGCGTTCCACAATCGTTCTCACTCTTTCTCCATCTCTCTCACATTCCGTTTCTCCCTGCCTTCCACAATGGTTCTCACTCTTTCTCCATCTCTCTCACACACTGTTTCTCCCTGCGTTCCACAATCGTTCTCACTCTTTCTCCATCTCTCTCACACACTGTTTCTCCCTGCCTTCCACAATCGTTCTCACTCTTTCTCCATCTCTCTCACACACTGATTCTCCCTGCGTTCCACAATCGTTCTCAATCTTTCTCCATCTCTCTCACACTCTGTTTCTCCCTGCCTTCCACAATCGTTCTCACTCTTTCTCCATCTCTCTCACAATGTATCTCCCTGCCTTCCACAATCGTTCTCACTCTTTCTCCATCTCTCTCACAATGTATCACCCTGCCATCCACAATCGTTCTCACTCTTTCTCCATCTCTCTCACAATGTATCTCCCTGCCTTCCACAATCGTTCTCACTCATTCTCCATCTCTCTCACACTCTGTTTCTCCCTGCCTTCCACAATCGTTCTCACTCTTTCTCCATCTCTCTCACACTCTGTATCTCCCTGCCTTCCACAATCGTTCTCACTCTTTCTCCATCTCTCTCACACTCTGTTTCTCCCTGCCTTCCACAATCGTTCTCACTCTTTCTCCATCTCTCTCACACTGTTTCTCCCTGCCTTCCACAATCGTTCTCACTCTTTCTCCATCTCTCTCACACTGTTTCTCCCTGCCTTCCAGAATCGTTCTCAATCTTTCTCCATCTCTCACACTCTGTTTCTCCCTGCCTTCCACAATCGTTCTCACTCTTTCTCCATCTCTCTCACACTGTTTCTCCCTGCCTTCCACAATCGTTCTCACTCTTTCTCCATCTCTCTCACACTCTGTTTCTCCCTGCCTTCCACAATGGTTCTCACTCTTTCTCCATCTCTCTCACACACTGTTTCTCCCTGCGTTCCACAATCGTTCTCACTCTTTCTCCATCTCTCTCACACACTGTTTCTCCCTGCCTTCCACAATCGTTCTCACTCTTTCTCCATCTCTCTCACACACTGTTTCTCCCTGCCTTCCACAATCGTTCTCACTCTTTCTCCATCTCTCACAATGATTCTCCCTGCCTTCCACAATCGTTCTCACTCTTTCTCCATCTCTCACACACTCTGATTCCCCCTGCGTTCCACAATCGTTCTCACTCTTTCTCCATCTCTCTCTCACTCTGTTTCTCCCTGCCTTCCACAATCGTACTCACTCTTTCTCCATCTCTCTCACACTCTTTCTCCCTGCCTTCCACAATCGTTCTCACTCTTTCTCCATCTCTCTCACACTCTGTTTCTCCCTGCGTTCCACAATCGTTCTCACTCTTTCTCCATCTCTCTCACACTCTGTTTCTCCCTGCCTTCCACAATCGTTCTCACTCTTTCTCCATCTCAAACACACTGTTTCTCCCTGCCTTCCACAATCGTTCTCACTCTTTCTCCATCTCTCTCACTCTGTTTCTCCCTGCCTTCCACAATCTTTCTCACACTTTCTCCATCTCTCTCACAATGTTTCTCCCTGCCTTCCACAATCGTTCTCACTCTTTCTCCATCTCTCTCTCACTCTGTTTCTCCCTGCCTTCCACAATCGTTCTCACTCTTTCTCCATCTCTCTCACACTCTGTATCTCCCTGCCTTCCACAATCGTTCTCACTCTATCTCCATCTCTCTCACACTGTTTCTCCCTGCCTTCCACCATCGTTCTCACACTTTCTCCATCTCTCTCACACTGTTTCTCCCTGCCTTCCACAATCGTTCTCACTCTTTCTCCATCTCTCTCACACTGTTTCTCCCTGCCTTCCACAATCGTTCTCACACTTTCTCCATCTCTCTCACACTGTTTCTCCCTGCCTTCCACAATCGTTCTCACTCTTTCTCCATCTCTCTCACACTGTTTCTCCCTGCCTTCCACAATCGTTCTCACTCTTTCTCCATCTCTCACAATGTTTCTCCCTGCCTTCCACAATCGTTCTCACTCTTTCTCCATCTCTCTCACACTCTGTTTCTCCCTGCCTTCCACAATCGTTCTCACTCTTTCTCCATCTCACACACACTGTTTCTCCCTGCCTTCCACAATCGTTCTCACTCTTTCTCCATCTCTCTCACACTGTTTCTCCCTGCCTTCCACAATCGTTCTCACTCTTTCTCCATCTCTCACAATGATTCTCCCTGCCTTCCACAATCGTTCTCACTCTTTCTCCATCTCTCTCACTCTGTTTCTCCCTGCCTTCCACAATCGTTCTCACTCTTTCTCCATCTCTCACACACTCTGATTCTCCCTGCGTTCTACAATCGTTCTCACTATTTCTCCATCTCTCTCACACTGTTTCTCCCTGCCTTCCACAGTCGTTCTCACTCTTTCTCCATCTCTCTCACACTCTGTTTCTCCCTGCCTTCCACAATCGTTCTCACTCTTTCTCCATCTCTCACACACTGTTTCTCCCTGCCTTCCACAATCGTTCTCACTCTTTCTCCATCTCTCTCACTCTGTATCTCCCTGCCTTCCACAATCATTCTCACTCTTTCTCCATCTCTCTCACTCTGTATCTCCCTGCCTTCCACAATCGTTCTCACTCTTTCTCCATCTCTCTCACTCTGTTTCTCCCTGCCTTCCACAATCGTTCTCACTCTTTCTCCATCTCTCTCACACTGTTTCTCCCTGCGTTCCACAATCGTTCTCACTCTTTCTCCGTCTCTCTCACACACTGTTTCTCCCTGCCTTCCACAATCGTTCTCACTCTTTCTCCATCTCTCTCACACACTGATTCTCCCTGCGTTCCACAATCGTTCTCAATCTTTCTCCATCTCTCTCACACTCTGTTTCTCCCTGCCTTCCACAATCGTTCTCACTCTTTCTCCATCTCTCTCACAATGTATCACCCTGCCATCCACAATCGTTCTCACTCTTTCTCCATCTCTCTCACAATGTATCTCCCTGCCTTCCACAATCGTTCTCACTCATTCTCCATCTCTCTCACACTCTGTTTCTCCCTGCCTTCCACAATCGTTCTCACTCTTTCTCCATCTCTCTCACACTCTGTATCTCCCTGCCTTCCACAATCGTTCTCACTCTTTCTCCATCTCTCTCACACTCTGTTTCTCCCTGCCTTCCACAATCGTTCTCACTCTTTCTCCATCTCTCTCACACTGTTTCTCCCTGCCTTCCACAATCGTTCTCTCTCTTTCTCCATCTCTCTCACACTGTTTCTCCCTGCCTTCCAGAATCGTTCTCAATCTTTCTCCATCTCTCACACTCTGTTTCTCCCTGCCTTCCACAATCGTTCTCACTCTTTCACCATCTCTCTCACACTGTTTCTCCCTGCCTTCCACAATCGTTCTCACTCTTTCTCCATCTCTCTCACACTCTGTTTCTCCCTGCCTTCCAAAATCGTTCTCACTCTTTCTCCATCTCTCACAATGATTCTCCCTGCCTTCCACAATCGTTCTCACTCTTTCTCCATCTCTCACACACTCTGATTCCCCCTGCGTTCCACAATCGTTCTCACTCTTTCTCCATCTCTCTCACACTGTTTCTCCCTGCCTTCCACAATCGTTCTCACTCTTTCTCCATCTCTCTCACACTCTGTTTCTCCCTGCCTTCCACAATCGTTCTCACTCTTTCTCCATCTCTCTCTCACTCTGTTTCTCCCTGCCTTTCACAGTCGTTCTCACTCTTTCTCCATCTCTCTCACACTCTGTTTCTCCCTGCCTTCCACAATCGTTCTCACTCTTTCTCCATCTCTCACACACTGTTTCTCCCTGCCTTCCACAATCGTTCTCACTCTTTCTCCATCTCTCTCACTCTGTATCTCCCTGCCTTCCACAATCATTCTCACTCTTTCTCCATCTCTCTCACTCTGTATCTCCCTGCCTTCCACAATCGTTCTCACTCTTTCTCCATCTCTCTCACTCTGTATCTCCCTGCCTTCCACAATCGTTCTCACTCTTTCTCCATCTCTCTCACACTGTTTCTCCCTGCGTTCCACAATCTTTCTCACTCTTTCTCCATCTCTCTCACACTCTGTTTCTCCCTGCGTTCCACAATCGTTCTCACTCTTTCTCCATCTCTCTCACACACTGATTCTCCCTGCGTTCCACAATCGTTCTCACTCTTTCTCCATCTCTCTCACACTCTGTCTCTCCCTGCCTTCCACAATGGTTCTCACTCTTTCTCCATCTCTCTCACACACTGTTTCTCCCTGCGTTCCACAATCGTTCTCACTCTTTCTCCATCTCTCTCACACACTGTTTCTCCCTGCCTTCCACAATCGTTCTCACTCTTTCTCCATCTCTCTCACACACTGATTCTCCCTGCGTTCCACAATCGTTCTCAATCTTTCTCCATCTCTCTCACACTCTGTTTTTCCCTGCCTTCCACAATTGTTCTCACTCTTTCTCCATCTCTCTCACAATGTATCTCCCTGCCTTCCACAATCGTTCTCACTCTTTCTCCATCTCTCTCACAATGTATCACCCTGCCATCCACAATCGTTCTCACTCTTTCTCCATCTCTCTCACAATGTATCTCCCTGCCTTCCACAATCGTTCTCACTCATTCTCCATCTCTCTCACACTCTGTTTCTCCCTGCCTTCCACAATCGTTCTCACTCTTTCTCCATCTCTCTCACACTCTGTATCTCCCTGCCTTCCACAATCGTTCTCACTCTTTCTCCATCTCTCTCACACTCTGTTTCTCCCTGCCTTCCACAATCGTTCTCACTCTTTCTCCATCTCTCTCACACTGTTTCTCCCTGCCTTCCACAATCGTTCTCACTCTTTCTCCATCTCTCTCACACTGTTTCTCCCTGCCTTCCAGAATCGTTCTCAATCTTTCTCCATCTCTCACACTCTGTTTCTCCCTGCCTTCCACAATCGATCTCACTCTTTCTCCATCTCTCTCACACTGTTTCTCCCTGCCTTCCACAATCGTTCTCACTCTTTCTCCATCTCTCTCACACTCTGTTTCTCCCTGCCTTCCACAATCGTTCTCACTCTTTCTCCATCTCTCTCACACTCTGTATCTCCCTGCCTTCCACAATCGTTCTCACTCTTTCTCCATCTCTCTCACACTCTGTTTCTCCCTGCCTTCCACAATCGTTCTCACTTTTTCTCCATCTCTCTCACACTGTTTCTCCCTGCCTTCCACAATCGTTCTCACTCTTTCTCCATCTCTCTCACACTGTTTCTCCCTGCCTTCCAGAATCGTTCTCAATCTTTGTCCATCTCTCACACTCTGTTTCTCCCTGCCTTCCACAATCGTTCTCACTCTTTCTCCATCTCTCTCACAGTGTTTCTCCCTGCCTTCCACAATCGTTCTCACTCTTTCTCCATCTCTCTCACACTCTGTTTCTCCCTGCCTTCCACAATCGTTCTCACTCTTTCTCCATCTCTCTCTCACACTGTTTCTCACTGCCTTCCACAATCGTTCTCACTCTTTCTCCATCTCTCTCACACTCTGTTTCTCCCTGCCTTCCACAATCGTTCTCACTCTTTCTCCATCTCTCTCACACTCTGTATCTCCCTGCCGTCCACAATCGTTCTCACTCTTTCTCCATCTCTCTCTCACTCTGTTTCTCCCTGCCTTCCACAATCGTTCTCACTCTTTCTCCATCTCTCTCTCACTCTGTTTCTCCCTGCCTTCCACAATCGTTCTCACTCTTTCTCCATCTCTCTCTCACTCTGTTTCTCCCTGCCTTCCACAGTCGTTCTCACTCTATCTCCATCTCTCTCACACTCTGTATCTCCATGCCTTCCACAATCGTTCTCACTCTTTCTCCATCTCTCTCACTCTGTATCTCCCTGCCTTCCACAATCGTTCTCACTCTTTCTCCATCTCTCTCACTCTGTTTCTCCCTGCCTTCCACCATCGTTCTCACTCTTTCTCCATCTCTCTCACACTCTGTATCTCCCTGCCTTCCACAATCGTTCTCACTCTTTCTCCATCTCTCTCACACTCTGTTTCTCCCTGCCTTCCACAATCGTTCTCACTCTTTCTCCATCTCTCTCACACTGTTTCTCCCTGCCTTCCACAATCGTTCTCACTCTTTCTCCATCTCTCTCACACTGTTTCTCCCTGCCTTCCAGAATCGTTCTCAATCTTTCTCCATCTCTCACACTCTGTTTCTCCCTGCCTTCCACAATCGTTCTCACTCTTTCTCCATCTCTCTCACACTGTTTCTCCCTGCCTTCCACAATCGTTCTCACTCTTTCTCCATCTCTCTCACACTCTGTTTCTCCCTGCCTTCCACAATGGTTCTCACTCTTTCTCCATCTCTCTCACACACTGTTTCTCCCTGCGTTCCACAATCGTTCTCACTCTTTCTCCATCTCTCTCACACACTGTTTCTCCCTGCCTTCCACAATCGTTCTCACTCTTTCTCCATCTCTCTCACACACTGTTTCTCCCTGCCTTCCACAATCGTTCTCACTCTTTCTCCATCTCTCACAATGATTCTCCCTGCCTTCCACAATCGTTCTCAGTCTTTCTCCATCTCTCACACTCTGTTTCTCCCTGCCTTCCACAATCGTTCTCACACTTTCTCCATCTCTCTCTCACTCTGTTTCTCCCTGCCTTCCACAATCGTTCTCACTCTTTCTCCATCTCTCTCACTCTGTTTCTCCCTGCCTTCCACAATCGTTCTTACTCTTTCTCCATCTCTTACACTCTGTTTCTCCCTGCCTTCCACAATCGTTCTCACTCTTTCTGCATCTCTCTCACTCTGTTTCTCCCTGCCTTCCACAATCGTTCTTACTCTTTCTCCATCTCTTACACTCTGTTTCTCCCTGCCTTCCACTATCGTTCTCACTCTTTCTCCATCTCTCTCACACTGATTCTCCCTGCGTTCCACAATCGTTCTCACTCTTTCTCCATCTCTCTCTCACTCTGTTTCTCCCTGCCTTCCACAATCGTTCTCACTCTTTCTCCATCTCTCTCTCACTCTGTTTCTCCCTGCCTTCCACAATCGTACTCACTCTTTCTCCATCTCTCTCACACTCTTTCTCCCTGCCTTCCACAATCGTTCTCACTCTTTCTCCATCTCTCTCACACTCTGTTTCTCCCTGCGTTCCACAATCGTTCTCACTCTTTCTCCATCTCTCTCACACTCTGTTTCTCCCTGCCTTCCACAATCGTTCTCACTCTTTCTCCATCTCAAACACACTGTTTCTCCCTGCCTTCCACAATCGTTCTCACTCTTTCTCCATCTCTCTCACTCTGTTTCTCCCTGCCTTCCACAATCTTTCTCACTCTTTCTCCATCTCTCTCACGTTTCTCCCTGCCTTCCACAATCGTTCTCACTCTTTCTCCATCTCTCTCTCACTCTGTTTCTCCCTGCCTTCCACAATCGTTCTCACTCTTTCTCCATCTCTCTCACACTCTGTATCTCCCTGCCTTCCACAATCGTTCTCACTCTTTCTCCATCTCTCTCACACTCTGTTTCTCCCTGCGTTCCACAATCGTTCTCACTCTTTCTCCATCTCTCTCACACACTGATTCTCCCTGCGTTCCACAATCGTTCTCACTCTTTCTCCATCTCTCTCACACTCCGTTTCTCCCTGCCTTCCACAATGGTTCTCACTCTTTCTCCATCTCTCTCACACACTGTTTCTCCCTGCGTTCCACAATCGTTCTCACTCTTTCTCCATCTCTCTCACACACTGTTTCTCCCTGCCTTCCACAATCGTTCTCACTCTTTCTCCATCTCTCTCACACACTGATTCTCCCTGCGTTCCACAATCGTTCTCAATCTTTCTCCATCTCTCTCACACTCTGTTTCTCCCTGCCTTCCACAATCGTTCTCACTCTTTCTCCATCTCTCTCACAATGTATCTCCCTGCCTTCCACAATCGTTCTCACTCTTTCTCCATCTCTCTCACAATGTATCACCCTGCCATCCACAATCGTTCTCACTCTTTCTCCATCTCTCTCACAATGTATCTCCCTGCCTTCCACAATCGTTCTCACTCATTCTCCATCTCTCTCACACTCTGTTTCTCCCTGCCTTCCACAATCGTTCTCACTCTTTCTCCATCTCTCTCACACTCTGTATCTCCCTGCCTTCCACAATCGTTCTCACTCTTTCTCCATCTCTCTCACACTCTGTTTCTCCCTGCCTTCCACAATCGTTCTCACTCTTTCTCCATCTCTCTCACACTGTTTCTCCCTGCCTTCCACAATCGTTCTCACTCTTTCTCCATCTCTCTCACACTGTTTCTCCCTGCCTTCCAGAATCGTTCTCAATCTTTCTCCATCTCTCACACTCTGTTTCTCCCTGCCTTCCACAATCGTTCTCACTCTTTCTCCATCTCTCTCACACTGTTTCTCCCTGCCTTCCACAATCGTTCTCACTCTTTCTCCATCTCTCTCACACTCTGTTTCTCCCTGCCTTCCACAATGGTTCTCACTCTTTCTCCATCTCTCTCACACACTGTTTCTCCCTGCGTTCCACAATCGTTCTCACTCTTTCTCCATCTCTCTCACACACTGTTTCTCCCTGCCTTCCACAATCGTTCTCACTCTTTCTCCATCTCTCTCACACACTGTTTCTCCCTGCCTTCCACAATCGTTCTCACTCTTTCTCCATCTCTCACAATGATTCTCCCTGCCTTCCACAATCGTTCTCACTCTTTCTCCATCTCTCACACACTCTGATTCCCCCTGCGTTCCACAATCGTTCTCACTCTTTCTCCATCTCTCTCTCACTCTGTTTCTCCCTGCCTTCCACAATCGTACTCACTCTTTCTCCATCTCTCTCACACTCTTTCTCCCTGCCTTCCACAATCGTTCTCACTCTTTCTCCATCTCTCTCACACTCTGTTTCTCCCTGCGTTCCACAATCGTTCTCACTCTTTCTCCATCTCTCTCACACTCTGTTTCTCCCTGCCTTCCACAATCGTTCTCACTCTTTCTCCATCTCAAACACACTGTTTCTCCCTGCCTTCCACAATCGTTCTCACTCTTTCTCCATCTCTCTCACTCTGTTTCTCCCTGCCTTCCACAATCGTTCTCACTCTTTCTCCATCTCTCACAATGTTTCTCCCTGCCTTCCACAATCGTTCTCACTCTTTCTCCATCTCTCTCACACTCTGTTTCTCCCTGCCTTCCACAATCGTTCTCACTCTTTCTCCATCTCACACACACTGTTTCTCCCTGCCTTCCACAATCGTTCTCACTCTTTCTCCATCTCTCTCACACTGTTTCTCCCTGCCTTCCACAATCGTTCTCACTCTTTCTCCATCTCTCACAATGATTCTCCCTGCCTTCCACAATCGTTCTCACTCTTTCTCCATCTCTCTCACTCTGTTTCTCCCTGCCTTCCACAATCGTTCTCACTCTTTCTCCATCTCTCACACACTCTGATTCTCCCTGCGTTCCACAATCGTTCTCACTATTTCTCCATCTCTCTCACACTGTTTCTCCCTGCCTTCCACAGTCGTTCTCACTCTTTCTCCATCTCTCTCACACTCTGTTTCTCCCTGCCTTCCACAATCGTTCTCACTCTTTCTCCATCTCTCACACACTGTTTCTCCCTGCCTTCCACAATCGTTCTCACTCTTTCTCCATCTCTCTCACTCTGTATCTCCCTGCCTTCCACAATCATTCTCACTCTTTCTCCATCTCTCTCACTCTGTATCTCCCTGCCTTCCACAATCGTTCTCACTCTTTCTCCATCTCTCTCACACTGTTTCTCCCTGCCTTCCACAATCGTTCTCACTCTTTCTCCATCTCTCTCACACTGTTTCTCCCTGCCTTCCAGAATCGTTCTCAATCTTTCTCCATCTCTCACACTCTGTTTCTCCCTGCCTTCCACAATCGATCTCACTCTTTCTCCATCTCTCTCACACTGTTTCTCCCTGCCTTCCACAATCGTTCTCACTCTTTCTCCATCTCTCTCACACTCTGTTTCTCCCTGCCTTCCACAATCGTTCTCACTCTTTCTCCATCTCTCTCACACTCTGTATCTCCCTGCCTTCCACAATCGTTCTCACTCTTTCTCCATCTCTCTCACACTCTGTTTCTCCCTGCCTTCCACAATCGTTCTCACTTTTTCTCCATCTCTCTCACACTGTTTCTCCCTGCCTTCCACAATCGTTCTCACTCTTTCTCCATCTCTCTCACACTGTTTCTCCCTGCCTTCCAGAATCGTTCTCAATCTTTGTCCATCTCTCACACTCTGTTTCTCCCTGCCTTCCACAATCGTTCTCACTCTTTCTCCATCTCTCTCACAGTGTTTCTCCCTGCCTTCCACAATCGTTCTCACTCTTTCTCCATCTCTCTCACACTCTGTTTCTCCCTGCCTTCCACAATCGTTCTCACTCTTTCTCCATCTCTCTCTCACACTGTTTCTCACTGCCTTCCACAATCGTTCTCACTCTTTCTCCATCTCTCTCACACTCTGTTTCTCCCTGCCTTCCACAATCGTTCTCACTCTTTCTCCATCTCTCTCACACTCTGTATCTCCCTGCCGTCCACAATCGTTCTCACTCTTTCTCCATCTCTCTCTCACTCTGTTTCTCCCTGCCTTCCACAATCGTTCTCACTCTTTCTCCATCTCTCTCTCACTCTGTTTCTCCCTGCCTTCCACAATCGTTCTCACTCTTTCTCCATCTCTCTCTCACTCTGTTTCTCCCTGCCTTCCACAGTCGTTCTCACTCTATCTCCATCTCTCTCACACTCTGTATCTCCATGCCTTCCACAATCGTTCTCACTCTTTCTCCATCTCTCTCACTCTGTATCTCCCTGCCTTCCACAATCGTTCTCACTCTTTCTCCATCTCTCTCACTCTGTTTCTCCCTGCCTTCCACCATCGTTCTCACTCTTTCTCCATCTCTCTCACACTGTTTCTCCCTGCCTTCCACAATCGTTCTCACTCTTTTTCCATCTCTCTCACACTCTGATTCTCCCTGCGTTCCACAATCGTTCTCACTCTTTCTCCATCTCTCTCACACTGTTTCTCCCTGCCTTCCACAATCGTTCTCACTCTTTTTCCATCTCTCTCTCACTCTGTTTCTCCCTGCCTTCCACAATCGTTCTCACTCTTTCTCCATCTCTCTCACAATGTTTCTCCCTGCCTTCCACAATCGTTCTCACTCTTTCTCTATCTCTCTCACACTCTGATTCTCCCTGCATTCTACAATCGTTCTCAATCTTTCTCCATCTCTCTCACACTCTGTATCTCCCTGCCTTCCACAATCGTTCTCACTCTTTCTCCGTCTCTCTCACAATGTTTCTCCCTGCCTTCCACAATCGTTCTCACTCTTTCTCCATCTCTCACACTCTGATTCTTCCTGCGTTCCACAATCGTTCTCACTCTTTCTCCATCTCTCTCACACTCTGATTCTCCCTGCCTTCCACAATCGTACTCACTCTTTCTCCATCTCTCTCACTGTGTTTCTCCCTGCCTTCCACAATCGTTCTCACTCTTTCTCCATCTCTCTCACACTCTGTTTAACCCCGCCTTCCACAATCGTTCTCACTCTATCTCCATCTCTCTCACACTGTTTCTCCCTGCCTTCCACCATCGTTCTCACACTTTCTCCATCACTCTCACTCTGTTTCTCCCTGCGTTCCACAATCGTTCTCACTCTTTCTCCATCTCTCTCACAATGTTTCTCCCTGCCTTCCACAATCGTTCTCACTCTTTCTCCATCTCTCTCACACTCTGATTCTCCCTGCGTTCCACAATCGTTCTCACTCTTTCTCCATCTCTCTCACAATGTTTCTCCCTGCCTTCCACAATCGTTCTCACTCTTTCTCCATCTCTCTCACAATGTTTCTCCCTGCCTTCCACAATCGTTCTCACTCTTTCTCCATCTCTCTCACACTCTGATTCTCCCTGCGTTCCACAATCGTTCTCAATCTTTCTCCATCTCTCTCACACTGTTTCTCCCTGTCTTACACAATCGTTCTCACTATTTCTCCATCTCTCACTCTCTGTTTCTCCCTGCCTTCCACAATCGTTCTCACTCTTTCTCCATCTCTCTCACACTGTTTCTCCCTGCCTTCCACAATCGTTCTCACTCTTTCTCCATTTCTCACACTCTGTATCACCCTGCCTTCCACAATCGTTCTCACTCTTTCTCCATCTCTCTCACACTGTTTCTCCCTGCCTTCCACAATCGTTCTCACTCTTTCTCCATCTCTCTGACACTCTGTTTCTCCCTGCCTTCCACAATCGTTCTCACTCTTTCTCCATCTCTCTCACTCTGTATCTCCCTGCCTTCCACAATCGTTCTCACTCTTTCTCCATCTCTCTCACACTGTTTCTCCCTGCCTTCCACAATCGTTGTCACTCTTTCTCCATCCCTCACACAGTTTCTCCCTGCCTTCCACAATCGTTCTCACTCTTTCTCCGTCTCTCTCACACTCTGTTTCTCCCTGCGTTCCACAATCGTTCTCACTCTTTCTCCATCTCTCTCACACTCTGATTCTCCCTGCGTTCCACAATCGTTCGCAATCTTTCTCCATCTCTCTCACACTGTTTCTCCTGGCTTCCACAATCGTTCTCACTCTTTCTCCATCTCTCTCACAATGTTTCTGTCTGCCTTCCACAATCGTTCTCACTCTTTCTCCATCTCTCTCACAATGTTTCTCCCTGCCTCCCACAATCGTTCTCACTCTTTCTCCATCTCTCTCACACTCTGATTCTCTCTGCGTTCCACAATCATTCTCAATCTTTCTCCATCTCTCTCACACTGTTTCTCCCTGTCTTACACAATCGTTCTCACTCTTTCTCCATCTCTCACTCTCTGTTTCTCCCTGCCTTCCACAATCGTTCTCACTCTTTCTCCATCTCTCTCACACTTTCTCCCTGCCTTCCACAATCGTTCTCACTCTTTCTCCATTTCTCACACTCTGTATCACCCTGCCTTCCACAATCGTTCTCACTCTTTCTCCATCTCTCTCACACTGTTTCTCCCTGCCTTCCACAATCGTTGTCACTCTTTCTCCATCCCTCACACAGTTTCTCCCTGCCTTCCACAATCGTTCTCACTCTTTCTCCGTCTCTCTCACACTCTGTTTCTCCCTGCGTTCCACAATCGTTCTCACTCTTTCTCCATCTCTCTCACACTCTGATTCTCCCTGCGTTCCACAATCGTTCGCAATCTTTCTCCATCTCTCTCACACTGTTTCTCCCTGGCTTCCACAATCGTTCTCACTCTTTCTCCATCTCTCTCACAATGTTTCTGTCTGCCTTCCACAATCGTTCTCACTCTTTCTCCATCTCTCTCACACTGTTTCTCCCTGCCTTCCACAATCGTTCTCACTCTTTTTCCATCTCTCTCTCACTCTGTTTCTCCCTGCCTTCCACAATCGTTCTCACTCTTTCTCCATCTCTCTCACAATGTTTCTCCCTGCCTTCCACAATCGTTCTCACTCTTTCTCTATCTCTCTCACACTCTGATTCTCCCTGCATTCTACAATCGTTCTCAATCTTTCTCCATCTCTCTCACACTCTGTATCTCCCTGCCTTCCACAATCGTTCTCACTCTTTCTCCGTCTCTCTCACAATGTTTCTCCCTGCCTTCCACAATCGTTCTCACTCTTTCTCCATCTCTCACACTCTGATTCTTCCTGCGTTCCACAATCGTTCTCACTCTTTCTCCATCTCTCTCACACTCTGATTCTCCCTGCCTTCCACAATCGTACTCACTCTTTCTCCATCTCTCTCACTGTGTTTCTCCCTGCCTTCCACAATCGTTCTCACTCTTTCTCCATCTCTCTCACACTCTGTTTAACCCCGCCTTCCACAATCGTTCTCACTCTATCTCCATCTCTCTCACACTGTTTCTCCCTGCCTTCCACCATCGTTCTCACACTTTCTCCATCACTCTCACTCTGTTTCTCCCTGCCTTCCACAATCGTTCTCACTCTTTCTCCATCTCTCTCACTCTGTATCTCCCTGCCTTCCACAATCGTTCTCACTCTATCTCCATCTCTCTCACACTGTTTCTCCCTGCCTTCCACAATCGTTCTCACTCTTTCTCCATCTCTCTCTCACTCTGTTTCTCCCTGCCTTCCACAATCGTTCTCACTCTTTCTCCATCTCTCTCACACTCTGATTCTCCCTGCGTTCCACAATCGTTCTCACTCTTTCTCCATCTCTCTCACAATGTTTCTCCCTGCCTTCCACAATCGTTCTCACTCTTTCTCCATCTCTCTCACAATGTTTCTCCCTGCCTTCCACAATCGTTCTCACTCTTTCTCCATCTCTCTCACACTCTGATTCTCCCTGCGTTCCACAATCGTTCTCAATCTTTCTCCATCTCTCTCACACTGTTTCTCCCTGTCTTACACAATCGTTCTCACTCTTTCTCCATCTCTCACTCTCTGTTTCTCCCTGCCTTCCACAATCGTTCTCACTCTTTCTCCATCTCTCTCACACTGTTTCTCCCTGCCTTCCACAATCGTTCTCACTCTTTCTCCATTTCTCACACTCTGTATCACCCTGCCTTCCACAATCGTTCTCACTCTTTCTCCATCTCTCTCACACTGTTTCTCCCTGCCTTCCACAATCGTTCTCACTCTTTCTCCATCTCTCTGACACTCTGTTTCTCCCTGCCTTCCACAATCGTTCTCACTCTTTCTCCATCTCTCTCACTCTGTATCTCCCTGCCTTCCACAATCGTTCTCACTCTTTCTCCATCTCTCTCACACTGTTTCTCCCTGCCTTCCACAATCGTTGTCACTCTTTCTCCATCCCTCACACAGTTTCTCCCTGCCTTCCACAATCGTTCTCACTCTTTCTCCGTCTCTCTCACACTCTGTTTCTCCCTGCGTTCCACAATCGTTCTCACTCTTTCTCCATCTCTCTCACACTCTGATTCTCCCTGCGTTCCACAATCGTTCGCAATCTTTCTCCATCTCTCTCACACTGTTTCTCCCTGGCTTCCACAATCGTTCTCACTCTTTCTCCATCTCTCTCACAATGTTTCTGTCTGCCTTCCACAATCGTTCTCACTCTTTCTCCATCTCTCTCACAATGTTTCTCCCTGCCTCCCACAATCGTTCTCACTCTTTCTCCATCTCTCTCACACTCTGATTCTCTCTGCGTTCCACAATCATTCTCAATCTTTCTCCATCTCTCTCACACTGTTTCTCCCTGTCTTACACAATCGTTCTCACTCTTTCTCCATCTCTCACTCTCTGTTTCTCCCTGCCTTCCACAATCGTTCTCACTCTTTCTCCATCTCTCTCACACTTTCTCCCTGCCTTCCACAATCGTTCTCACTCTTTCTCCATTTCTCACACTCTGTATCACCCTGCCTTCCACAATCGTTCTCACTCTTTCTCCATCTCTCTCACACTGTTTCTCCCTGCCTTCCACAATCGTTGTCACTCTTTCTCCATCCCTCACACAGTTTCTCCCTGCCTTCCACAATCGTTCTCACTCTTTCTCCATCTCTCTCACACTCTGATTCTCCCTGCGTTCCACAATCGTTCGCAATCTTTCTCCATCTCTCTCACACTGTTTCTCCCTGGCTTCCACAATCGTTCTCACTCTTTCTCCATCTCTCTCACAATGTTTCTGTCTGCCTTCCACAATCGTTCTCACTCTTTCTCCATCTCTCTCACACTCTGATTCTCCCTGCGTTCCACAATCGTTCGCAATCTTTCTCCATCTCTCTCACACTCTGTATCTCCTTGCGTTCCACAATCGTTCTCACTCTTTCTCTTCTCACTCACACTCTTTCTCCCTGTCTTACACAATCGTTCTCACTCTTTCTCCATCTCTCACTCTCTGTTTCTCCCTGCCTTCCACAATCGTTCTCACTCTTTCTCCATCTCTCTCACACTCTGATTCTCCCTGCGTTCCACAATCGTTCTCACTGTTTCTCCATCTCTCTCACAATGTTTCTCCCTGCCTCCCACAATCGTTCTCACTCTTTCTCCATCTCTCTCACACTCTGATTCTCTCTGCGTTCCACAATCATTCTCAATCTTTCTCCATCTCTCTCACACTGTTTCTCCCTGTCTTACACAATCGTTCTCACTCTTTCTCCATCTCTCACTCTCTGTTTCTCCCTGCCTTCCACAATCGTTCTCACTCTTTCTCCATCTCTCTCACACTTTCTCCCTGCCTTCCACAATCGTTCTCACTCTTTCTCCATTTCTCACACTCTGTATCACCCTGCCTTCCACAATCGTTCTCACTCTTTCTCCATCTCTCTCACACTGTTTCTCCCTGCCTTCCACAATCGTTCTCACTCTTTCTCCATCTCTCTGACACTCTGTTTCTCCCTGCCTTCCACAATCGTTCTCACTCTTTCTCCATCTCTCTCACTCTGTATCTCCCTGCCTTCCACAATCGTTCTCACTCTTTCTCCATCTCTCTCACAATGTTTCTCCCTGCCTTCCACAATCGTTGTCACTCTTTCTCCATCCCTCACACAGTTTCTCCCTGCCTTCCACAATCGTTCTCACTCTTTCTCTATCTCTCTCACACTCTGAATCTCCCTGCATTCTACAATCGTTCTCAATCTTTCTCCATCTCTCTCACACTCTGTATCTCCCTGCCTTCCACAATCGTTCTCAC